>NC_079199.1:31065835-31100835 GCF_029499605.1 Hyla sarda | reverse complement strand
GTAAATTATCTGTAGAAATATATATATTAGGGCTCAGGGTTTGAGACAACTGGACAGGTTGTGTTTAAAGTAATATTTCAATTTATTGATTGTATATAATGTGACAATTGAATATTAGATAAAATGTAAATAGCAGCAACTGCGTCTCACAGGGCCCTTGTGTAGGCGCAGCACCAACTATTAAGAACTATAGCATATGTATAGTACAGTATATAAAATATAAAAATATACTTGTAAAAAATTATAAAAGATATAAAATAAGAATATAGAGACCACCATAAAAATATATATAGAGAGGGATCTGGATGGGAGAGTCTTAGTCCATCCTCTATGGTAAATAATCTCCTCTCATAAAAAAGTCCTGCTCGTATAGACCGATTCTGGTATTGTGGTAACCAATGGCAACCATAAGGTTAGTAACCCGTAGCAACCGTTCTGATGAGTCCGGCTATTTAAGCACTTCAACGTTTAAGTAGAAGATAAACTTGATATTTGTAGACAATATTCAACATGAACAGCTAGTGTGCAGTCACTGTTAATATGCATGCATATTTGTATGATACTTTGTATCTCACCGCTCCCGGACACTGATGCGCTGGACTTCACGGGGATGCTACGATCTCCTCCTGATGCGCTGTGTAATCCTGCAGTGTATTAGCACTGAGTAGCTGTCTTGGTAAGCGGCAGCATCACCGGAGACTCGGCCGTCTCCCACAGTGGTGATGTTGGTAGATGGTGGGTTGCGGGTGGTGTTGTCGCAGCGGTTCTGCGGATGCGCACGTACATGTGCCGGTGGCGTCCTCGTGGCAGCGAGGCGCGGATGTCTCCTTCACCGGGTGTCGGGTGATTGACAGTTTATTGTCCGGTATCGGACTGCTATTGACTTAAGCAGGGCAAATATACTGGTGGTCTCAATAGGTATTGAGGGGACGCTGGACGCGTTTCAGGACTCTCTCAGTCCTTTCTTCAGCAGCAAAGAATAAGTGTGCCCGGGTTTATTTGGTGGGTAGTCAGACAAGAGCCTCTCCAACTCTTCTATATTATAGATTTGTAAATTACTTCTATTAAAAAAATCTTAATCCTTTCAGTACTTATGAGCTGCTGAAGTTGAGTTGTTCTTTTCCGTCTAAGTGCTCTCTGATGACATGTCTCGGGAACCGCCCAGTTTAGAAGCAAATCACCATAGCAAACCTCTTCTACTCTGTGCAGTTCCCGGGACAAGCAGAGATGTCAGCAGAGAGCACTGTTTCCAGACAGAAAACAACAACTCAACTTCAGCAGCTGCTAATTATTGAAAGGATTAAGATTTTTTAATAGAAGTAATTTACGAATCTGTTTAACTTTCTGGCACCCGTTGAAAAAATAATCAACTGGTGCCAGAAAGTTAAACAGATTTGTAAATTACTTCTATTAAAAAAATCTTAATCCTTCCTGTACTTATTAGCTGCTGAATACTAGAGTGGAAATTCTTTTCCGTCTGAAACACAGCGCTGTCTGCTGACCTCATGAGCACAGTGCTCTCTGCTGACATCTCTGTCCATTTTAGGAACTGTCCAGAGTAAAAGGAAATCCCCATAGCAAACGTATGCTGTTCTGGACAGTTCCTAAAATGGACAGAGATGTCAGCAGAGAGCACTGTGCTCATGATGTCAGAAGACAGCTCTGTGTTTCAAAAAGAAAATAATTTCCGCTGTTGTATTCAGCAGCTAATAAGTACAGGAAGGATTAAGATGTTTTAATAGAAGTAATTTACAAATCTGTTTAACTTTCTGGCACCAGTTGATTTAAAAAAAAAAAATAAAAAAAATAAGGTTTTTCACCGGAGTACCCCTTTTAAGTATTTCCATCATCATTGCCCATCTGTTGAGCATCTATACTTATGTTGATGCCCAACTGGTAAGAATCACACCATCCTGAGACTGCTTAATAGGTGCCCATCACTCCTTCAGAAGCTTTGATCTAATTGTCAGTCCCTTATCGGGCATCTCCAGACATTACCTCCCCCTCCTGGTGAGTGACAGGGCGACGTGACTGGGTTCTGGCGTTAAACGCCCGCTCTTCTCTTTAGGGTGATGAGTTTGTCAGCAGTCTGTTCTGAATCCATGCCCGTTAAATATTTATTAAGGACTTTAGCGGTCAAAGTGAATTCGCCACAGCTGCGGAGCTGTCACTGCCGCCTTCATTAAGGTTCGTGTTCCTAACTAAAAGAACATGGCAAGCAGTGTTGGTTTTACGGATCAAAAGAGGATAAATCTACGGTAATTCTCCTCTTATAAAATCAGCCGTTCAGGGGGTTTTCAGTTGTCTGCGTGTTTTGGTAACCTGACAGCACTGCACATTGACCTTTACGCAGGTACAACCTTCTTTGTAGTGAATAGAGACAAGTCAAAAAGCAGTCACACAAAATCTCTGCCAACAGTGGATGCGACCCGAAAATCACTGTATGTATGTAAGGGAATTTGTTTTATCTTCTGCTTCCCCTTTCTTTCTTTTGCTGGACAATTCTACGGAGGTAGAGAGAATAGTGGTGTGAAAAACCTGCCACAAAGTACCTATCATTAGAGCAAACATTAAACAAATGGCCAAAAATTTTAAGGGGTTATCCAGGAAAATTTTTTTTTATATATATCAACTGGCTCCAGAAAGTTAAACAGATTTGTAAATTACTTCTATTAAAAAAATCTTAATCCTTCCAATAATTATCAGCTACTGAAGTTGAGTTGTTCTTTTCTGTCTTGCCATAGTGCTCTCTGCTGACATCTCTGCTTGTCTCGGGAACTGCACAGAGCAGAAGAGGTTTGCTATGGGGATTTGCTTCTACTTTGGACAGTTCCTGAGACGCGTGTCGTCAGAGAGTACTTAGACAGAAAAGAACAACTCAACTTCAGCAGCTAAAAAGTACTGAAAGGATTAAGATTTTTTAATAGAACTAATATACAAATCTGTTTAACTTTCTGGATCCTGTTGATATATATAAAAAAGTTTTTTCCTGGATAACTTCTTTAAGCACAGCTGAGCTGTCATAGAGACGTGTCAAAAGTTTTCTTCGGTGGGGTCCCGGTCCTGAGACCCCCACTAATCACTAAAATAAATGGGGAGGAGCGATGATTCTCCCCACGGTCCCAGGTCTGCAGGTACAGACTTTATAGTAGAGGACATTTTACATGGGCCGGTTATCGGGCAAATAAGCGATCCTAGAAACACTCGTTCCCAGTAACTGTCCCTTATATACGGGTCAGCGATCGGACGATAAACAAGGACATTTTTGGAATAGCTTTTTACTTTATCTAATATGTAAGGTAAAGCAACTCAGAAGGTGCAACTTCACTTCAATGTGGGGGAAGACATTTTTTTTTTATCATTTAATCATTTACGATATCATTTTTTAGTTTTTTTTTTGTTTACATCCACTTTTATAATATCGAAATAATATAGCTTATTTACTCTGCCTTTTTTTTTATCCTTCCATCTTTTGTGATTTTAGTAAAATAATGGCCTAAACTCCAATAGGGCTCTTAGGCGAATACATTGTTGAGGCTATATTTTTGGATTTTGGAAGCTATGTTTTTGTAGCATTTTTGACCGTTTCCTTGTGTAAACTGACATCAGTGTGCCTTTGTTTCCATCGGGCTCCCTCCGTACAGTCAGACATGACAGTTTGACACTTGTAATATTTGTGTATGAACCCATGACCCATGCCTCACCCTTCCATGGAACGAAGAAGTAAAAGGAAAACTTCTAGATAGAAAATGAGGGCAACATTGACACTTTAGCTATATTAAAGGGGTACTCCGGCCCTAGACATCTTATTTCCTATCCAAAGGTTAGGGGATAAGATGTCTGATCGCTGGGGACCCCGCAATCTCTCCTGCAGCACCCACTTGTCATTAGCTGCACGGAGCGAAGATCGCTCTCTGTTTGATGACTCACGATCACGAGGCCGGAGTATTGTGATGTCATGGCTCCGCCCCCTTGGTACAGCCACCACGCACCCTCAATGGAAGTCTGTGGGAGGGGGCATCACGGCCGCCACGCACCCTCCCATAGGCTTGCATTGAGGGGGTGGGGCATGACTATACTCTGGCCCTGTATCGTGAGTCGTCAGACACAGGGCTAATGAAAAGTGAGTGCTGCAGGAGAGATTGCGGGGGGTCCCCAGCAGCGGGACCCCCATGATCAGACATCTTATCCCCTATCCTTTGGATAGGGGATAAGATGTCTAGGGCCGGAGTACCCCTTTATCATGCTTTAGTCATAATACAGTGACCCCTCGACCTACGATGGCCCCGACATACGATCATTTCAACATACAATGGCCTCTCTGAGGCCATCGCATGTTGAAGGCAGCATCAACATACAATGCTATTGTATGTCGGGGCCTTCGCATAAACGGCTATCCGGCAGCGCAGACTGCTTCAGCTTCCACCGGATAGCCGTTTACGGTGCCCTGTGCCCTGTCCGCTGACGATCACTTACCTGTCCTCGGGGCTCTGGAGCATTCGGGATCCCCTGCATCGTCGGCGCTCTCCATCGACGTCATCGCGTCGCTGCGCACGGCGTCCCGTCATCCAATAGGAGCGGCATGCGTAGCGACGTGATGGCAGCGACGGAGAGCGCGGATGCCGGGGAAGCAGAGGCCTTGCGAGAGCATCGGGGACACCGCGGGGATGCGGCAACACCGATGGAGGGCGACATCCCGTGCAGCGGTGACGGTCCGGATCGGCCGTAACAGGTGAGTACAACTTCCTCTACCAGTGGTCTACATCCTGCGGACCTCCAGATGTTGCAAAACTACAACACCCAGCGTGCCCGGACAGCCAACGGCTGTCCGGGCATGCTGGGCGTTGTAGTTTTGCAACATCTGGACGTCCGCAGGTTGTAGACCACTGTCCTATACTTTACATTGCACGGATCCCTCAACATACGATGGTCCATTTGGAACGGATTCCCATCGTATGATTAGGGATCACTGTATTGGTGTCAACATTTAGTCTTAGGAGAATGGACAGATTGGGGGGGGGGGGTTCCCCTCAATGGTTTCTCACTTACCAGTCTGTAAGCGGGAAATTGTCATGGGTCTTTTGATGGAAAAATGAGACCAGGTGCCAGTTAACTCACAAGTTCAGGCCATGGTGGTGCTTTGTATAGGCAAACAGTGGAATCTGTATATTGTGTAGTAATAACATATTACCACAGGGTATACATTTCTCTGCAGAATACCTCTAGATATAATAAATTCTAGCATACATTTTGTTTTAGCATCAACTATGTTATGACTAGAGATGAGAGAACTTACAGTAAATTGGATTCCTCACGAACTTCTCGGCTCGGCGGTTGCTGACTTTTCCTGCATAAATTAGTTTAGCTTTCAGGTGCTCCCGTGGGCTGGAAAAGGTGGATACAGTCCTAGGAGACTCTTTCTTAGGACTGTATCCACCTTTTCCAGCCCACCGGAGCACCGGAAAGCTGAACTAATTTATGCAGGAAAAGTCAGCAACCGCCGAGCTGAGAAGTTCGTGACGAATCGAATTTACTGTAAGTTCGCTCATCTCTAGTTATGTATGACCTCTGTTGGAGGAATGGAGACTTAAGAATACATGAAATTTTGACCCAAGTAGCTCTTCGAGCATATACCTTGACATACGGTGTTCTCTGACAAAGCCTTGGTATGCCATGTTCCCTGATAAGGCCTAGGCCCTTTAATTCCTATGGACAGATCGGTATGTTGCCACCAACTTTTTCGAGGACACTCTTCTGATATGTAGCATTGAGTGGGCCGTCACTCCTGTTCAGCACCAGCACATCTCCGAAGGTAGGGGGCCAGAGCACTCACGGGGACTGGTGAGTTGAGTGGAAGAACCGGACCCCAGTCAGACCCCTGCATTTTCCCACGAATAACCCCTTAAAAAGTCTTATGAATTCTTCTGGCTGAACTCAAGCACCAGCTACCTGATGACCAGGTGCAGTGATCAAATGCCACACCCTCACCCAGAAAATTAATGGAAAATCTAGGCAGCATTTAGGAATCATTTTGGTTATGTAATGGCAAACCAGTATGTGGCTGCACATTCATGCCAGCTGGAACAGGTAAGCACAAGGCATACACAAGAACCTATACATTATTCTCTAATAATAGCCTAGTCATTTCTTAGTTAATTATGTGACTTATAATGACTGCTTTTCCATAGTGTCCTGATCTGTGGTGTTTTACCCTTTCCATGACTGATGTGTGACGGCCCCGTCTCTAAACCCATCTCCTATTACTAAAGCCGTACTGTCATTATGCATCACTTTTACTATATAGTTTGTTGGAATTGTGTTTTCAAATTAGTTGAAATTTGTAGAAAATCTCCCTTGGAATGTATTGAGTGGTGGGCGAGAGAATATCCTGTTACCTCTCATTTAGTTAATCTACTATGCATCTACTTAAGGTATTAGCGTATTATACTTTGCTTTACCTTCTAGGCAGAAGCGGCTAGGGCTTTGGCAGTGAATTCCACTTGTCTGGGATTTACATCTTTTGGAGAGTCCTGCTGGTCTTCAGTTTCTACACTTTTGTTTCACCCCCCCCTTAAAACCAGTTTTTCAAGGCTCTTTTTTTTTTTCTTTTCTTTATGGTTAAACTTTCACTACCTTTCCACTCTATTGTAATACATAAGTGGACCATTGCAGGTAAAGGTCAGTAATTATACATAATGTTCTTTTTTTTATTGACAAGTCATAGAAATATATAAGGATAGAAAACCTTACGAGGTAACAAAATAAAATATTAAATTGCTAGGGATCGACCGATATCGTTTTTTTTGGGCCGATACCGATAATCTGTGGCCTTTCAGGCCGATAGCCGATAACTTATACCGATATTCCGGTATAAGTTATTGGCTATTTCTCCACCCCCCAAGAAGCCGCTGCAGATCATTCATTTAAAGCGGGCGCTTTTAATCAATGAACTGCAGCGGCTTTGGCTGAATCAGAGACCGCCGCCGCCGCCACACGCTTCTCTCCCCCTGCCTGTCCGGGGGTCCTCCCAACCACCGCCGCTGCCCCCCAGCCATCCTACCCCCGCAGCGCACCGCACACCGCCGCCCCCACCGCCGCTGCCCCATTGCCTCCCCTAATTACGGTTTTATAATTACCTGTTCCCGGGGTCCGAGGTCCGCGTTACTTCTGGCTCCCGTCCTGCGCTGTCACTGTGTGCACTGACGGTGACGTCACGTTGAGGATGTCACTGCGCAGGACACAGCAGGAGCCAGAAGTAGCGCGTGCCCCAGACCCCGGGAACAGGTAATTATAAAACCGGGGATAGGGGAGGGCTTTGTGTGGTGGTGGGGGCGGGGCGGGGGACATTATCGGATTATCGACAATTTAATTGCCGATATCGTCAAAAATCGTGAATATCGGACGATAATATCGGCCTAACCGATAATCGGTCGATCCCTAGAAATAACGCTTCTGAACCTTTTTAAAGGGGTTATCCAGGATTTTACAAAAACAGAGCTTATTCCTTTAAAAAACAGCACCACACTTGTCCCCAGGTTGTGTGTGATATTACAGCATTTCTCCATTCACTTCAATGGAACTAAACTGCAATACCACACACAACCTTATGTCAAGTGTGGTGCTGTTTTTAGAAGAAATAACCTCTGCTTGTCTGGTCCTGGATAACCCTTTATTAAAGAGTACCTTTCTTGATCTTGTTAAATGTTATAATCCTCCCAGTTCACTGCCCCCATCATGATAATCCACCCCCTGCCTTTATTTTTATTATTTGTTAGTTTTCTACCTTGATATTGCTCTGTATTTTCTGCTCAGTCTCTGTCATATTCACAGACTGGGAAGGGGCGTTCCCCAGCAAGCGTGACATCATCTGAAGCCATACAGGGGAGAACTTCCTCCATCACTCTGCTACACACAGCCCAGAGCAGTTCAGTGTGGGAGATGAGCTATGATTGGCTAAGGCTGCACACACCCCTTCAGCATTCCGTACTGCATCTCCTGCTTTTGAACTTCTGCCAGGCCAGCAGGAGTGCAAAGTCTTGACCATGTGGTTTCTAATGTGACATCACAGTGCTGTTCAGTTACGGCTAAATATGACATTTGATTGGTGACCACGACCGCAGTGTTGACAGATCGCATAAACTATCAAGTGTGTATGGGAATTTGGGAATACACTGCTGCAATATCCCTTTGACAGCAACCACAGAGGATCCTTCGGTATGAACCGGTATACTGCCCAGCACTAAGTGGCACCTGTTACCTATACACAACTATGGATCTATTAAAGTGGTAGATTGTGAGCTCTTTTATGACTTATTGGTTAAACAGATGCTATTCTAGCCTCTTTGGATGAGGGATGCCACTATTGACATCAGCATCATAGGCTATTATGGCATTATTTTAACAGGTACATCAAGAAAAGCTATTAAAAAAAGCTCAAGACGTATCTGATAGGCGTCATACAGTCAGAGGCAATCCATTTGTTCCCTTAGATCTGTTAATTACTACAGTCTCCTACTATGTACGTGTGTGTGTGTGTGTGTGTATATATATATATATATATATATATATATATATATATATATACACACACACAAGGTAGTACCGCTCACCGCTCCTGCGTCTACTGCACGTCTTCGTGCCATGGACACCGGTACCGCTCCCGGTTCAATAGAAACCACAAAAGAAGATGTCCAGCACTCAGGGAATGGCAGGTAAAACTTGTAAATGGCTTTATTCAAAACGCAATAGGCAGGACAAGATCTGACGCGTTACGCACGCTCAGGTGCTTAGTCTTAGATCGTATCTACGACTAAGCACCTGAGCGTGCGAAACGTGTCAGATCTTGTCCTACCTATTGCGTTTTGAATAAAGCCATTTAAAAGTTTTACCTGCCATTCCCTGAGTGCTGGACGTCTTCTTTTATGATATATATATATATATATATATATATATTTTATTTTATTTTATTATTATTTTTTTTGCCAAAAATACATATGGCTATATTCCTAGTCCTTGTTCTGCCAATTCTCCCAGAGGTCCGAAAGCAATCACCCTGGCTGCATAGAGTTAATGGCCACTGTCTTCCATACCATTCTCGAATGAATTGAAAGACTTATTGTCTGTCTCCTTTTGTTTTCTTGGATGAATTTTCTGCATGACAGTTTCCCAAAGCGAGGAATGTAAAACATTTTTATCTAATTATCCTTCGATAAGCCGCTGTACAAGGACACGACTCTGTTATTCTAGGACAACTTCTCTACACTCTCTTTCCAGCCTAACAATCTGGTGTTCGGTACATGATCACAGTGTTGGGATTTCCATGTTGTGCTTCTAAATTAAGGAAAATAAGTTTATACAGTGTTGACTTAGCCAACTGAGATTTGGGTGTCCTTCTACATTAGGCTGACCCTATTGACTTCAATGGCACGAATGTAGTCACCTTGTGACTACGTTCGGTTTGTCTTTCAAGCCTATGTGTTATTTTTTTCTCAAACTCAATAGCTTGGAGCACGACATTTGTGGCATCTATGTATGTTATCACAGCTGTCTTCTCTCTCTGTCAACTCTGCCTGGCAACCAATCACTGGAACCAACCTTCCAGTCCTTGTTACTGTCCATGGACATACTTGGTTGAAGCTGTAAACTTTCACGGAAAGTCACAGTTTCCATAGATAATGCATGTGAACATTGAAAATGCATTGAATAATATATAAATAGGAATTAACTGCTCCCCAGTGAATGATCCAGCACATAGACATGCATTAGAATACGTAAAACCGAAAAATATATAGAAATGTTACTGTAGCAGGCCATATGAAACATATCCAAAAAGGTTTTCTCTACATCTCTAGAAATGTGCTTGTTAATGTGCTGAAGGATTGACGGCTCCTTTGCTTATTCTCAGGATATATGGAATTGCTGTGACTGGTTACACCCTATATTGATTTCCAAGTGGAGTTCGATGATCCAAAATGTATCTTTGACATAATAGCCGCATATATTGGTTATTTGGTGACTTTCCTATGCCATGGTTATCAATGGAATGGAATAGGCAAGAATTAAAGGACTCCACTTGAATGTTTACTTTTGTATTTGTAATATTATGCCTTATGTCTTTTTAGACTATGCCGAGGGCTATATGGCATCTCTTTCTGCTGGATGAGCATCATGGCGTGCAATTTGTTTCCAAATAGTTTCACATAGTAGGTAGAACATTTCCATTCAACTGTGTTAGTCAGTGTTGACCTGTGAGCCATGGTATTGTGCATCAGGAGCCATCTAGTCCTAGCTTTGGTATTTTGTAGTGTTTATTTTCACTTGGCTTTGGAGACATGAGTCCTCCAATGTTCTGCATCAATATAGTGTAGATAAAGGAACATTGTAGGTAGGATGGTTGCATCCAATATACAGCTGTCATGGTCTAATGCAGGCGTAACTGAGTACATATTTTTAGTGGAAAAAGATTCTGTATAACCAGTGATTTATTAATACTGTGTTCATTCTGTGCTTTGGAGTCCAGTGGGCGGTCCTCACACCGGAAAGGCTGTCAGTCACTGATTAAAGGGGTATTCCATTTTCCGAACGCTGGAGCCGGCGCCGGGAGCTAGTGATGGTATAGCCCCGCCCCCTCATGACACCACGCCCCCTCAATGCAAGTCTATGGGATGGGCCGTCACGCCCCCTCCCATAGACTTGCATTGAGGGGGCGGGGCTTTGATGTCACAAGCTCCCGGCGCGGGTTCCAGCGTTCAGAACAGTTTGTTCCAAACGCTGAGCAGTGGAGTACCCCTTTAAGTTTATGTAGTTCATAATATAGTGCCTGATCAATAGTCAGGTGCTCAATGGGAGCCTGTCTGCTTCAATGTGTGGAGCGACTGCTGGGTATTGGATAATTCTCAACAGGACTGCAGGGAATTATCCCAGGCGTGCCTCAGTGGGTGGGGTGGCTGATGTGTGGGAGAGAGAAGTTTCCTCACACTTAAAAACAATTGGTCCTGGCATTGTAGTTGGAGGGAGGAAACTCAAACAGGAAAGAAATGGCCATTTCACAAAAAGATGGCAACGTTATGGTGGGATCCTTCCTTAGCAGATGTCCCTTACTGTCTGGCAGGTAAGTACTAAAGTCACCTTATGGGGGAAAACCCCTTTAGTTTTGGTGCTGGAGAAACCTTTTTAAATTTGAATACGCATCTAAACAAATAGAATGGAAGACCAACCATAACATCTGAGCCAACACCTCTACAATGCCTAAATATTACAAGGTCCCAAGTGAGCCTGGACAACGTTAAACCTTTAAAGGGGTACTCCGGTGGGAAAAAAATTATTTTCAAATCAACTGGTGCTAGAAAGTTAAACAGATTTGTAAATTACTTCTATTAAAAAATCCTTAAAGGGGTTCTCCAGTGCTTACGCATCTTTTCCCCTATCCAAAGGATAGGGGATAAGATGCCTGATCGTGGGAGTCCCGCCGCTGGGGACCCCCAGGATCATGCATGCGGCACCCCGTTTGTAATCAGTCCCCGGAGCGTGTTCGCTCCGGGACTGATTACAGGCGACCACCGGGCCAGCGGTGTGTGACGTCACGCCTCCACCCCCCGTGTGACAGCTATCACGCCCCCTCCCGTAGGCTTGCATTGAGGGGCGTAGCGTGACGTCACACGGGGGCTGGGGCATGATGTCACACGCCGCCGGCCCGGTGGTCGCCCGTAATCGGACCCGGAGCAAACATCTCCGGGCGCTGGTTACAAACGGGGTGCCGCGTGCATGATCCCGGGGGTCCCCAGTGGCGGGACTCCCACGATCAGGCATCTTATCCCCTATCCTTTGGATAGGGGATAAGATGTGTAAGCACCGGAGAACCCCTTTAATCCTTCCTGTACTTATCAGTTGCTGTATAATACAGAGGAAGTTCTTTTCTTTTTGAATTTATTTTCTGTCTGACCATAGTGCTCTCTACTGACACCTCTGTCCGTGTCAGGAACTGTCCGCAGCAGTAGAGGTTTTCTATGGGGATTTGCTTCTAATCTGGACAGTTCCTGACATGGACAGAGGTGTCAGCAGAGAGCACTGTGGTCAGACTGGAAAGAACTGCACAATTTTCTTCATATTTTTTATAATAGAAGTAATTTACAAATCTGTTTCCCCCGGAGTTTCCTTTTAAGAGCACCCATTGGACTCCTATGCCCAGAATTAGCAGAAGTAAATAACTTATTAGTAATGGTGAATCTTTTCCCAACCTGCTCAGCTCCTCCTACCCTATAATATGCTGCCCCTGGATTGCCCTGCATTTTTAATGTGTGAGGTTCTCTTTAAGGTATGGTATTTATCTAGAGTCTTTCAGCCCTTGAGAAAAGTTCTTTTTTTTTTCTTTTTCTTTGTTCTTGGTGGTTGTGAATTATGTGTATGTTATAAATGTGTTGGCAAGTCAATGATGCCACATGCAGAAGTCAGCAATGGAAAGTCATTGAAGTGCGCTTAGGTTTTTGTAAACGGAAATCTCTGTCCGAGTTAATTTACTGTTGCCCCCGAGCTCCAAAGAAGGTGAATTTTAAACAAAAGTGTCTTATTATTTATATTGCTGGCAAAGCTTCTGTGCACTGTAAACTTTCCGAATCAGCCTTCAGTAAATCTGCGTAACTTTATATACCCCAGGGTCCCTTGTTAATCTGCAATTTGTGGCATCTGAAACACTGTACATTATTCAGTGCGCAGCAAAACAAACTAGCCTCCAACCAAAAATTTAAGGAAAAAAAAAAATCTGTGCAACTTGTTACTAAATTTCTTGTTTTTTTGTGCATGTTTTGAGCTATTGTGGGAGATTTGGATAGGGGTAACCCCACTGTGTAATGAGTTATTTGGGCAGCAAATGACAGTGTGTGTGTGTCTGTGTGGGGGGGGGGGGCGGGAGTGTTGAGGATTAAAACTAGATTAGACCTGTTTATATAGGATGTTATTCCATAACTATAACACTGTTTTTAACATAAATCTGTATTTAGCACTGGTTAAGTGCTCAGTGTTCAGTTTTATTCTGTCTGGACAATAGGGTTAACTTTAGTTGTATGCTATATGGCCACAAGATCTAGCTTTAGTTTTATGCTGTATGAACACTAGGTCTAGCTTTAGTTTTATGCTGTTTGGAGACTAGGCCTGGCTTTAGTTTTATGCTGTATTGCCACTAAGCCCAGCTTTAGTTGAATGCTTTATGGCCACAAGACCTAGCTTTAGTTGTATGCTTTATGAACACTAGGTCTAGCTTTAGTTGTATGCTGTATGGCCACTAGGTCTAGCTTTAGTTGTATGTCATATTAACACTAGGTCTAGCTTTAGTTGTATGCTGTATGAACACTAGGTCTAGCTTTAGTTGTATGTCGTATGAACACTAGGTCTAGCTTTAGTTGTATGCTGTATGAACACTAGGTCTAGCTTTAGTTGTATGCCGTATGGCCACTAGGTCTAGCTTTAGTTGTATGCCGTATGGCCACTAGGTCTAGCTTTAGTTGTATGGCCACTAGGTCTAGATTTAGTTGAATGCTTTATGTCCACAAGACCTAGCTTTAGTTTTATGCTTTATGAACACTAGGTCTAGCTTTAGTTGTATGCTTTATTAACACTAGGTCTAGCTTTAGTTGGATGAACACTAGTTCTAGCTTTAGTTGAATGCTTTATGAACATTAGGTCTAGCTTTAGTTGTATACTGTATGGCCACTAGGTCTAGCTTTAGTTGTATGTTGTATGAACACTAGGTCTAGCTTTAGTTGTATTCTGTATGAACACTAGGTCTAACTTTAGTTGTATACTGTATGGCCACTAGGTCTAGCTTTAGTTGTATGTTGTATGAACACTAGGTCTAGCTTTAGTTGTATTCTGTATGAACACTAGGTCTAACTTTAGTTGTATTCTGGACACTAGGTCTAGCTTTAGTTGTATTCTGTATAGACACTAGGTCTAGCTTTAGTTGTATGCTGTATAGACTCTAGGTCAAGCTTTAATTGTACTTTATATGGGCACTAGGTCTAGCTTTAGTTGTATGCTGTATGGACACTAGGTCTAGCTTTAGTTGTATTCTGTATAGACACTAGGTCTAGCTTTAGTTGTATGCTGTATAGACTCTAGGTCAAGCTTTAATTGTACTTTATATGGGCACTAGGTCTAGCTTTAGTTGTATGCTGTATGGACACTAGGTCTAGCTTTAGTTGCATGCACTTAACATGTAGCGTGGCTAAAAAGCCCAAGGCTTTGACAACTCTTTTAGCCTTATCCCTAAGCTTCACATGTGAAACACCCCTTCCCTTGTCATTGCCCACCATAGCTGCCTTTAACCAATCAATTTGCAGTGACAGTGAGGGTGAGAGACCTGTACACAGTATGATACAGTCCCATACTGTTCTAAATTATGTCTACAGCAGAAATACATCTCCTGGGCTTAGTGATTTCATGGTGCGGATATAGCAGCCCTTACATTTGCACAGATTGGTGCCGGCTTTTTATTTTTTTATGGTTAGTAGATGTGTTAATCCACAAAGAATTATGGTCCTTTGCATGTTTCTGCAGCTCTCTGTCCTTCATTTATTACCAGTTATATGAACTACAGTCTATCCTAACTAAAATGATGCTCTGCAGCAGAGTTTCTCATCCTGTGGCTCTCCCGCTGTTGCAGTGAAAGGCTATCAGTGCATGATGGGAGTTGTAGTTTCTGGACAGATTGAGAGACACAGATTGGGGAACACTTTAGGGCTGCACAATTTGGGGAAAATGTGCGATTGGGATTATAGAGGTAAATATTGTGATTTCGATATGCGATTGCGATATAATGAGCAAATGGTGAAACCCCCAATTTCATGTCCAATCTCCCCCATTTAATTTCTGTCCCCCAATTTCAGATCCTCCCTCTGTTTCATGTCCATCTTTTATTTCACATTTCCCCCATTTTAAGTCCACTCACCCCTTTCACATCACTCCTTTTCATGTCCTATCCCCACCATGTCACACCCCATTCCCATCTCCCCCACCCCCCCATGTCCCTGGTCTACTGCAGATAATTTTTGTCCTCTAAGCAGTCCCGTGTCTAATGGGACTTAAAGGACCTTCCTGCTCAGCCAATTACTGGCCTGACACATGACTACACTGCGGCCACTGATTGTCTTAGCAAGAAAGGTCCTGGAACCAGCTGATTGTCAGGAGCACAGAGAAGACACCGGGACCGCACGGAGGAGAATGAGCTCTGCAGCAGGGGTACAGGTACCGGGGCTAGGTGAGCATCATGTTTTTTCTGTTTTCCCCGCGGCTCTATTACTACTTAGGACAGTGTTTCCCAACCAGGGTGCCTCCAGCTGTTGTAAAACTACAACTACCAGCATGTGTGGACAGCCTAAAACTGTCCCGGCATGCTGGGAGTTGTAGTTTTGCAATAGCTGGAGGCTTCCTGGTTGGGAAACACTTAGCATTTAAACTTGTAGGTAATCACAAATTTTTCCAGGGGCCTTATTGTTATATCGCAATTTGCAAAAAAAAAGTGATACAATTGCGATATATCGTGCAGCCCTATACTGTATTGTCCACACAATGCCCAAACTTGCGTCACCTTTGATCTTCAACCGTTTTTCGTTCTTCACTAACTTCAGCACCTGGCTCTGGGCTCCACAGAATTGTGCAAAACCCATTTAATTTTTTTGTTATTTTTAGTAAGGCATTAACCTCTTACTGGATGTGTGAGAATAATGATCAGTCCAGGTGGAGGCTGGCTTGTTCTCCCTGCTTACCCATTTTATGTGTGTCCTGTTTAGATTTTAAGGGGTCCTCAAAAACAAAAAAAATTATAATTTTAGCCAGCAAAGATTTATCGGCGCTTACAGGTTGAGTTCATATATCTGTCTGGCCGACGCTGTGCTTTGTAGGTAGTGCTGACCACATCATATCTACGGATATAAATACATTTCAGCATAGCTGAAGGCTTTAGGATTTACCGAATAAAGAACGCGAACCCTGCAAGCGGTTTTAAAGAGCTTAACTTATTTTCAGGTACTGTATAAAACCCAAACAAGTCACACGTTATTGCATTACCGTATGTTTCCTCTCTTAGCGTTCCGAAAACGTTAATCTTCATATAATAGAATTTTGTTGTATGTATTTTCTCAATATGTGTCCATTATCTCTGTAAGAAAAAGCGACAGAAAATAGGATCATTACGTTATTTTTTTATTTTTATTTTTTTTGGCTTTTGGCTGAATAGACCTTTAGGAAAGGTATCACGTTTTCTACTAGATGTCTGGAAAAACACTGTACTGACACTCAATGGAGCCGTGTACAGTATGTCAGAGCAGCTTTTACAAGGTAGACTTTTATTATATTACGTAGGAGGATGATGCATGACATGTGTAGACCTGTCTTCATTCTGCATTCGTTCTACATGTCTGCGCTATAGAACAGTCACATCTGCTGGTTTGTCCTTTCTTTGTGTCCTCTGCAGAAGATGTGATTTGCAGTACAGTAGCCTCACTGAGCTAATGGCATTGCAATGCGGTTATCTGCTTAGCTAGCGCAATTGTGATACCCCCCAAAGGACCAAGGCTTTATTAGTCAGATTGTGCGCTCAGCTGGGAGATAACTCCTTGGTTTTTTTCTACCTTTTTTTTTCTGAAAGATCACTAAAAATAGACCATATCAGTAATGGAAAGTACTAGGAATACAACCTTATTAAAGTTAAACTGAGATAATATGGCACATTTAATTATTGTGAAGACTATATGGCTAAAGGTATGTTCACACAACGCTTTCAATTCCAAAGTGTATTTCTTGCCATGAAATTTGCCGTGCTGTAGATCCACTCAAGCCTTAGGACCCTTGAACACTACAGATTTTCCTCTTGGCATTAATTCCCATTGATCACAATGGGATTCTGCTGATCAGTACACACTAAGGCTAGGTTCATACTGCAGAATTTGTGCCGGAGATCGAGCCGGTGGCACTAGGACCAAGCAGACTGCATTGCTGCCCCATAGACTGCAATTCATTTCTGGGTGGGTCTTTTGGGAGATCTGTTCAGAAATGCATTGCCATCTATGGGGACGGCAATGTAGTCCGCAGGGTCCTAGTGCCGCCAGCTTGATCTCCAGCAGAAATTCTGCCCAGAAATTCCACAGTGTAAACCTAGCCTAAGGGTCTATTCACATGGCAGAATTTCCGCTTGTGGAATTCTGCCTCAAATTAAAGCCCATAGACTTCTATGGGATTCTGCACTCCCATTCACACTTCTGAATTTCAGAAGTGTGAATGAAAGTGCAGAATCCCATGGAAGTCTATGGGCTTTAATTTGAGGCAGAATTCCGCAAGCGGAAATTCAGAAGTGTGAATTGGAGTGCAGAATCCCAGAGAAGTCTATGGGCTTTAATTCGAGGTGGAAATTATTATGTGTGAACAGACCCTAAGGAAGTTCTGTAGCGGAACTTCTGATGAGGATCCAGATTCTGCAGAATGAATGTTTATACTTTAGGCGGAATTCTGCCAGGAAAAGGCCATAGTCAATGGGACTTTGAATTGCAGGGGTTAATTTCCACTGCAAATTCAGCGCAGAATTAACCCTGATTATTGGGTGGTGCAGATCCGCTGACAGAATTTAGTCAAGAATTTCCTAGCTGAATTCCTGTAGTGTGCATGTGTCCTGAAAAATACATGTCGAATTGAGTGGGACTTGTCAACAGAGCATTGAAGTACTGGTACACTATGTAGACAAAAGTATTGGGACACCTACATATTAAAGAGTACATGTCACCCAAAAAAACTTTTTATATTTTGTTAATCAATGTATTAGAAATAACTTTGTAATAACAGGTGATTAACAAAAATGTATCTTTTATTTGTGGGTTTTCTTTCTTTTTTTTTTTTTTTTTTAAACTGACCACAAGGGGTCTCCCTACTTGTCCCAGCTCATTGATTTCGGACTCATGCCGGCCTGGCAGCATGAGTCCGAACTCCCAGTGCAGCCGGGACACTGAAAAGCACAGCGCAGCTCCCTGCCTGTCAATCAGACAGGCGGTAGTGAGCGCTGTGCATGGCAGGCCAGACGTCAGCTGTGGAGACAAACCAGTCCGCGCACGCAGCGCCTGACAACAGCACTCACCACCCAGGAGACAGTCCGCACACAGCACCCATTCACTGATAGCACCCATTCCCACTCACACCCAACAAGACTAAAGAAAATGCCTAAATTTGAAGATTTCGTGTTGTCTAAATACTGTTCTTTATATAGTATATCTTCTTATGTTGTAGAGGGTCCATTGGGCACCATAGGCACAGGGTGCACATACGATTGCTACCTCTTTCTATAGCTACTACTTCCATATCATGATTTCACAAAAAAGTCTAAAAACGTTGCTTGACAACAATTTCTATTCTCCTGCGTATTGGTATTTTATTTCCCATTAACTTCTAGCAGTCACAGACCGAACAGCTTTATAAACATAGAAGAAACTGGGCTCATTATAGAAACTATACAATGGTTATTAGTAATAACCTGAATATACAGCAGGGACAGATCCTGAGGTCTACACTATTACAGCTTAATGGACTATGAGGACAGATCCTTCTATCATGGTATGCCGGGGGAATATAATTGCTCATGTATAGCTTTCATTATGTTCTCTATAGGTTTTTGAACAAGTGCCATTTGATCCTTTCAGAGCAGTAACAGAGACGTCCACTTTGCTCTTGTGCATATAATAGAATAACCAGGTTCCAGAAAGGACTGATTCACACAGTAATTATAATGTAAGCCAAGTGGGTCGTCTTTTATTAGACTCACAAGATCCTTGGAGCAGTAGGCAATTTATCATCCGTCTGAGCCATGCCAGTGTATACTATAACCTTGCACTCGTGTCATTAGCCCTTCTGCTTAAGCAAACATAAGTAAAATTGGGAGGTTCCCATTGCTTTTCTTTATAGGAAAATATTTCAGGCTCTTCAATATATCATTTTTACATTTTTAGAAGTGTTAAAGGTACATTTTTTCTTTCTTTCGTACTCTCGCGGATTGGATGAGATCAAAAAGTAGGGAAGTGTAATGGCCATGTCTCAGGAAAGGCCTGTATGGACAAGACAACACCATGGATATGCCAAGTTCTGGGAGCCAAAATAAACTTGTATAACGGTGGTCCCTCAACGTACAATATTTTTAACACACAATGGTCTTTCTTGGACCATTGTAACTTTAAATCATACTGGACATAAAATGCTACAGAGAGTCCAGACCACAGAATAGCTGAAAGATCCAACCAACACCTGTACTAGGCTGCATTCACACCACGTTTTTGCAATACAGTTCCCGTATCAGGTTTTTGATGAAAAACCGATTCCTCAAAACCTGACTAAACTGTATCAAAACGTGTGTACAAATTTCAACCCGTATACAGTTAAAAACTGTATACGATTAGAAAAATGATGTCCGGTTGCATCCGTTTTTTAAGAAAAAAAAAAGTATACGTTTTTAACTTTTCACTCCATTTTGAATAAAGTTACACTTGTTTGATTGAAATTCCAAGAAAAAAAAACTGTGCAAAGTCAAGAAACGTATGGTGAAAACCAGACGGAACCGTACGCACATACGCTTCTGTACGGTTCCCATTGACTCCCATGTAAAAAAAAAAAAAATGTATACAGTTTAATGCAGTTTTTCAACCGGACCAAAAACCGTAGTATATAGAAAAAAGAAAACCAGCACTGAATAGCTGAAAAGAAATAGTGGATGCCAATGCATAAAAGGTTATGT
This sequence comes from Hyla sarda, assembly GCF_029499605.1. Lineage (NCBI taxonomy): Eukaryota > Metazoa > Chordata > Amphibia > Anura > Hylidae > Hyla > Hyla sarda. Next base: position 31,081,076 of record NC_079199.1, on the reverse strand, counting down.
GGTAATGAAAAAATATAGAACAATTGTTGGAAAAAAAAGGGAAAGTCTTTTAAATCCGGCTGAACCAAGTTGCTGGAATACGTGGTGGTGCCCGCGAAGGAAATGAGAGATATGTCCATGCAAAAATCAAGTGCAAAGAAATCGTTGCACTCACCACGTTTTAAGTATTCAAGTGAAGGGTTTATTCAAGCGTGCTGCACATACAGGTAGAACAGAAGGGAGCGGACATCAGCTCCGAAGAGCCGAACAGGAGCGACAAATCGTTTCACAGGAGATCTGCTTGTTCCACTTGATTTTTGCAAAAACCGTAGTAGACTACGGTTTTGGGTACGGGAAAAAAAACCTGACAAAACCGTACAGGATGCAAAACGGACACAACCTGATGCATCTTTTGGCATACGGTTTACAATGGAGAGTCAATGCATACGGTTCTCAATACGGTTCCGTACGGCTTTCACATAGAAAAGTGTGAATGCAACCTCACTGAAAGGTATTAACTGATTGATTGCCTGCCGGATAGTACCAGCCTACAATACTTTACAGAATGGTCAGTACTGTTCTTTACATTTGCCAGGTTGAGGTGCTCTTTTAGGAACCAGGTAAAGGTGGAATGGGGATGTCATTGGGAGGTCAGTAATTTTTCCCACCTAGAGGACTGGGATTTCCTCTCTCTAGGGACAGATGGTAGAAGGCGCTCTGTGTGTAGAACCTCAGGATCAGGTAGAGGGGGGGCAAGGGAACCATCCACAGCGCTTACCAGATTAGGTTGTGTGAGCTCACACACGCAACAATGGATAGCACATGCAGATAGTAACCAAGTCACCCGCAGCCTTCCTGGAGACTGATGAGCAATAAGGTGACTGGAGATACAGGAATGAATCCGGCGCTGGACGAGTAATTGCAGGGAAGCAGCAGGTGTAAAAGCCAGGTAGGTTTATTTAACAAAGATGCAACGCGTTTCGCTGCGCATGCGCAGCGAAACGCGTGGCATCTTTGTTGAATAAACCTACCTGGCTTTTACACCTGCTGCTTCCCTGCAATTACTTGTCCAGCGCCGGATTCACTCCAGTCACACTATTGCTCATCTCTCTCCCTAGGGAGGCATTCCATCCCAGCAGAGGGGCCTAAAAGTCAGGGAATACGCCATGGCCCGGGTCTAAATGGGTAAATGGGTCACAACTCTTTATTGGAAAGGGTCAGCTGCTCAATGAGCGGACAATTTAGATGTGGTTATGGTATGGTCAGCTAATGATATAGGTAAATGGCAAATAAAAAAATACGTTATTTTTAATATTTTAAAATTTAAACAAAACGTGGCCGTTATTTCGCAGCCAAAAAATGGTATCCTGTTTTTTTTTTTATTTTTAAGTAAACCTATCTAAGCATTAAGTATATGGTACTTAGGCTTTATCCGAATTAGTTAGCGTTTTTTTCTTTAATTCCGATCCAAGTATCCGTTTTTCTAAAGATACAATATTTTCAACCTACAATGGTCAGCCGGGAACAAAGTAAATGTGTAACTTGAGGGACCTCTATTCAAGAGGGTGCCTCTATTTTTTACCCACTTTCTGATGTCGGTGAGACATGTTAGAAGGCAGCATCAGTCGGGGGTCCATGAGCTACTGGTTCAGAGATTATCGTATCTACGAGCAATCGTGACAGCAGTTCCATTTTCTTCAAATGCGCCTTCTTCTTACATGTCGCTATGAAGGTGAGCTACACATTCAGGCCTGTTTTGAAAATCACATGATAAACATTTCCACAATCTGTGCAAGGATGAAGAATAAAGAGACTAGCCCTGTTATATACCCCTTCACTGCTAACAGTTTTCCACATTGATTTTAAGGTCCTTTGACAAAAGTTCGACCATCTGCTGATACAAATTACCGCAACTTCTGTATTTCCAAGAAGAAATAGAAGAAATAGCTCCTGGCTTCCGATTGCAATCTGTTACCAATAAGAACTTTTTCATTATGCAGAAATGCTCAGACAAGGTGCAGCACTAGCGTTCTCTCATTTGTGCGTTCTCTCAGCTTATTACATTGAGGAGAGAGGAATAAGCTGTTGTTAGCAGCAGGTTTTATGCTGACATTGCCCTAATGCATATTGCTAGCTTAAAGGGCTTTTCCCATTAACAAAGTGGTCTCAATAATGCAAACCACACACCCTTCATATAAAAAAAGAATAGTTTATACTGACTTAAAGGGGTACTCCCGTGGAAACCTTTTTTTTTTTTTTTTTTTTTTTTTTTTTTTAATCAACCGGTGCCAGAAAGTTAAAAAGATTTATAATTTACTTCTATTAAAAAATCTTAATCCTTTCAATACATTTTATGGGCTGTATACTACAGAGGAAATGCTTTTCTTTTTGGATTTCTCCGATGTCACGACCACAGTGCTCTCTGCTGACCTCTTATGTCCATTTTAGGAACTGTCCAGAGCAGCACATGATGTTTGCTATGGGGATTTTCTCCTGCTCTGGACAGCAGAGGTCAGCAAAGAGCACTGTGGTCGTGACATCAGAGAAATCCAAAAAGAAAAGCATTTCCTTTGTAGTGTACAGCCCCTAAAAAGTACTTATGAGCTTCTGAAGTTAAGGTCGTTCTTTTCTGTCTAAGTCCTCTCTGATGACTCCTGTCTCGGGAAATGCCCAGTTTAGAAGCAAATCCTCATAGCAAACCTCCTCTAAACTGGGCCTTTCCCGAGACAGGTGTCATCAGAGAGCAATTAGACAGAAAAGAACAACCTTAACTTCAGAAGCTCATAAGTACTGAAAGGATTAAGATTTTTTACTAGAAGTAATTTACAAATCTGTTTAACTTTCTGGCACCAGTTGATTTAAAAAAAATTAAAAAAAATAAAAAGTTTTCCACGGGAGTACCTCTTTAACAGTTATGTGTTATGTCTTATTAGTTCGGTTGATCGGTATTCAGACTACACAAGACTGGGGTTTGTGACGGCAGCTTTTTCTAAGTCCCCATTCACGCTACAAAGGATTCGGATTCTAACTTGCACGGCCCATTGCCCATTGATTTCACAGGCCTTTGTTTCCTCAATTAACACATTGAAGTTCTGGGACAGAACTTACTACAAAAATTTGGATTCCAGCAAAGGATTGAACATGTTCAGTCTGCCGCCGATATCCATCAGGACATCAAAAAAGCCAGGACCCAGTCAAGGTAGCTTTCTCTAAGTCTCCATTCACACTATGGAGGAGTTGGATTCCGACTTGCACTGCACATCTGTTGATTTCAATGGGTTTTGCAGTCCTCAGTTCACACGTCGGAAGTTCCGCAACATGACTTCCCACTAGTATTTAGATTCCGGCGGAAGATTGAACATGTTCAGTTGGCCTCCAATATCTATCGGGATATCAAAACACCAGGACCCGCCAAGGCAAATACCATATCCGCTCTTCTAGGGCAAAGCAATGCTGCTTTCTAGAAGTGGGGAGATGGTCCTTTCCTTGGCGGGTTCATGGCATTTTTGAGGTCTGTTCTACATTTTGACTGTCTGAAGTGGGATTTCACAAGCTGCAGCAAACCACGTGATTTGGCATACGTTAGAGTTGTGCCTAACCGTGTGCCTAACCTTGCCTGCTCGATAATACTTAAGGTGTTGTCCTTTCATACACTTTTGTCAATGAGACGGCACTTATATCCATGGCCATATGTGCCAATTTTGGATAATTTCTATTTGATGCAGAAGATCGCTGAATTTCCTCAGTGGGTACAGCGGGGACAGACCTTAGAGTCTGTAAGAGTAAAGTAAAACAAAGTAATTTTTTTTAAAACCCTTATTTGCAGATTTGTCTGCATAAAAGTATGCAACAATACTCAACTTGCGCAATTGGTTGCAGATTTTTCCCTTTTTTTTTTCTATTGAAGTCTATGGGCAACACCCGAAACAAACACGAGTGTTTATAATCCACAACATGGTGCGGATTTCAAAATGCACTTTCGAGAGCATTATGGTCCTTCTAATAGCAAACTTCAGTGTCGCTCACTACACCGGTGTAATCCACCACACCTGCGCACGGACACGCCGGTCCGCCCTCGGCCCACCACACCTGTGCACGGACACGCCGGTCTGCCCTCGGCCCACCACACCTGCGCACGGACACGCCGGTCTGTCCTCGGCCCAAGGTAATGCAGAAGAAAGGGATTGTCCAGCGCAAGGCTTGCGGATAAAAGCTTGTTCTTTATTGGAAAATTCACAGAGATCACTCGACAGAGGACAATGTCTGACGCGTTTCACACAAGTCAGGGACTTGCTATTATTATATATATATATATATATATATATATATATATAAAATGTGTGTGTGTTTATATATATATATATACACAATCGATGGGGGAAGAGGAGCACTGTAACAGGGACTCCAGATCCGGCTGGGTGCTCCGCTTCAGGAACAGACCGATTCCCAAGAAATATTCAGTAAAGGTAGACGCGGCACTCCAATATTGATCAAATCAATTGTGGTTTGATTGTGCACAGATGTGTGAATAAAACCACAATTGATTTGATCAATATTGGAGTGCCGCGTCTACCTTTACTGTATGTCTCGTTCTGGGTCAGTTGAGCTTTTTTTTTTGGGCTGAGCGGTCCCAAAACTGATCGAAACACAACTAACACCACTGGGTCCCGATGGATTCCATTAACATAATAGGGGTCTGTCGAGGGTCTGATAATTTGCCAGAGTTTAGTGGAGAAAAATAAATAATAAATAATGGACGCACTATTATTTTCTAACTAAACTGCTGTAGTTCTGACGGAAGGAACTCTGTATAGCGGCAGTGTGAACAAAACCCTACATTTTTTTTTTCTGATTTAGTAACCCCTTTTCCTAATGCTGGGGACCCACCTTTATAAAGCACAGAATACAGCTGCTCCTGGACTTGGTGCAAGAAAGTATTTCTCTCTAGGACAGTGTTTTTTCCAACCAGTGTGCCTCCAGCTGTTGCAAAACTACAACCCTCAGCATGCTCGGACAGCCGTAGGCTGTCCGAGCATGCTGGGGGTTGTAGTTTTGCAACAGCTGGAGGCACACTGGTTGGGAATCAATGCTGTAGATAGTATGCTTCTTTTATAAGGCAAATGTGTAGCCAACCAGACCTTCAGCGTCCGGACACGTGCTCTTGTTGAGTTCAATCTCCACTTTTTCAGAAACCATCATGCGGGAAAGGACACACCGCACAACAACCGAAATATTCTAGGGTTATATAAAGCACTGGGCCCGAATTCACTGTATGTATAGGTAGGTGTTCATGGAAAATCGAAATGCATTATTTGATAATCATTCTTCAGAAGTTACTTTGTTTCCTTTTATCCGTTTTTTTATTTCCATCGTACTTTTCAGCTGCTGTTTTTGTATTGTGCGAATCGCACTGTGCCGATTCCTTGTTCTACTTTTAAGTTAATGCAAGAAAAAAAAAAAAAAAAAAACAACAAAGAAAGGGAAGCATATGGCGGAGATAATCTGTGCCGCGTACGTCACAAGCTTTTTATGGGTTATTCTGAGTAATAGCGAAATCTGTGTAAAGGCCGTGCGCGTTCTTTTATAGTAAGACTCTGATTAATAATTCAGATTGACATACACCACCGGAGGGACTAATCCAAACAAATGAGTCCGTAGCCAACAAATTAAAGCACTAGACCCTATACTGTTAGGCTATGTTCACACGGCGGAATTTCCGTGCTTCTGCTGTGATTCCATTCTACAAAGCTGACAGCAGTGTTTTTTCTGTTTTTACGTTCAGCACACAGATTCCGGACAGGATTCCGAGTCCTAATGACTACCTCGGCATTTCACGAAAAGAATCTGGAACGCAGAATTTCCGCAGCGGAAAAATCTGCCATGTAAATGGAACAGTGCAAATTCCATTCACCACAATGTTAACCTCATGTAACAGAATTTGCGACTAAGAGTTAGCGTTATAGTTCGAAACACGTTTCTTTCTTTTGTCTTATCTCACTCTCACCTTATGCATTATTTTTGTTTTTAGGTGAACTAAAGGGGTTATCCAGGAAAAAACTTTTTTTTATATATCAACTGGCACCAGAAAGTTAAACAGATTTGTAAATTACGTCTATTAATTTTTTTTTTTATCCTTTCAGTACTTATGAGCTGCTGAAGTTGAGTTGTTCTTTTCCGTCTAAGTGCTCTCTGATGACACGTGTCTCGGGAACTGCCCAGTTTAGAAGCAAATCCCCATAGCAAACCTCTTCTACTCTGTGCAGTTCCCGAGACAAGCAGAGATGTCAGCAGAGAGCACTGTTGCCAGACAGAAAACAACAACTCAACTTCAGCAGCTGATAATTATTGAAAGGATTAAGATTTTTTAATAGAAGTCATTTACAAATCTGTTTAACTTTCTGGAGCAAGTTGATATAAAAAATAAAAGTTTTTTCCTGGAATACCACTTTAAATTAAAGGCTATGTTTTAACCCACTACTAGCTATACCTATGTTTGGAGGAGCTGGAGGCACACTCTTACGTTCTCTTTAAAAATAAAAGAAAAATGTCTCCCCAGATTCTGTACAGAGATTCTGCAGTGTGAACCTAGCCTTAGTGTGGTGCTATGTACAGTGATCCCTCAACTTACAATGGCCTCAACATACAATAGTTTCAACATACAGTGGTCTTTTGTGGACCATTGTAACTTGAAACCAGACTCAACATACAATGTACAGACAGTCCAGATCTGTGAAACATGTCAATATCTGGAAGAACCGACCAATCGAATGGACATTTTACTGGTAAAACCCCTGTATTACTGAAGTGTATGCACTGACTGGTGTCTGGTAGCGCCCCCTACAGTACAGGGAGGTATTACTGTACTCTTTACCTGTGCCAGGGTTAGCTTCTCCTTTGGACACCAAGTAAGGGCGGCTCCATGTTACTTTTTTAGGACATTGCATGTTCTGTACAGGACCCTGAAGAAGCTCCTGTCCTCTACATAGACAGTGATTTACAGCTCCCAGTAGATCTTTATTACTTTTATATATAAGGACTTGCTTTATCTGTATTAGTTATCTACTTATTTTTCTTTAATCCTCACTTTTTACTATTTTTTGGGGGTTTCAGAACCAATTACCAGGTTTCCATAGAGTTATGGTCTCAACATACAATGGTTTCAACATACAATGGTCGTCCTAGAACCAATTAATATTGTAACTTGAGGGACCACTGTATATGTATAATTCAATACACTAAATAAAAAGATGTGGGCAACAGGAACCTAAGAGCAATATTTAGAATGTAACTTTTTTTTTTATCAATTACTTATAAATATTATTTATATTTTTATATATTATTTATGTATATAAAGATATTATTATTTATATAAAATAGTTAATATATTATAAGTAATTATCAAATTTACGTTTTAAACTTTTCTCTAAGTTCCCTGAATCTACAATTCACTTATTGCCACAAGATGTTGAGCTGAAGGGACATAGCAGGGACAATTCACTTATGTCCATCTTTGACCTCAAGGGACATAGAAGGTTCTGGGTTATCAGTTCTTCTGGATTAGCATGTGGCGTGTATTAAAAATTTACCTATAAGGGTGCCCATACACATAATGGCAAAATAAGCAATTTTAGGGTGGGGTCACATGTGCCATATTTTGCTGCATACAGTGACCCCTCGACCTACGATGGCCCCGACATACAATAATTTCAACATGCGATGGCCTCTCAGAGGCCATCGCATGTTGAATGCAGCATCAACATATGATGCTTTTGTATGTCGGGGCCATCGCATAAGCGGCTATCCGGCAGCACAGACTGCTTCAGCTTCCACCGGATAGCCGTTTACGGTGCCCCGTGTGGTCTGCTGACGATCACTTACCTGTCCTCGGGGCTCCGGCGCGTCCTCTTAGGGATCCTCTGCATCGTCGGCGCTCTCCATAGTCGTCACCACGTCGCTGCGCACGCCGTCCCGTCATCCAATAGGAGCGGCGTGTGTAGCGACGTGATGGCAGCGACTGAGAGCGAGGATGCCGGGGAAGCAGAGGCCTTGCCGGAGCGTCGGGGACGCGGCGACAGCGATGGGCAGCGATGGGCGGCGACATCCCGGGCAGCGGTGACAAGCAGTGACGGTCCGGAGTGGCGGGGACAGGTGAGTACAACTTCCTCTAACAGTGGTCTACAACCTGCGGACCTCCAGATGTTGCAAAACTACAACACCCAGCATGCCCGGACAGCCAACGGCTGTCCGGGCATGCTGGGTGTTGTAGTTTTGCAACATCTGGAGGTCCGCAGGTTGTAGACCACTGTCCTATACTTTACATTGCACGGATCCCTCAACATGCGATGGTTTCAACAAATGGTTTCATACCATCGTATGTTGAGGGAACACTGTATTTTTCTACCCATTAAAGTCAATGGAGGGCAAAATGAGCTCCAGAAAATACGCAGCAAAATACGGCATATGTAACCCTACCCCTAGGGTGCGTTCACACACAAGTAGCTAGCAGCTCCTAATCGTTACCATTCATCTAAATGGGTCCACGTACAGTTTGCAATAGTGTCAGATTTGCAGTTCGCCAGCAGGCTGGTAGTTTAATTTACAGTAGATTTTGCGCAGCAGGAAACCCCCGGCTAGTTACTAGTGTGTGAACGTATCCTTAATTTTATATATTGCTATAGTTGGGGGGGGGGGGGGGGGAATCTCTAGGTGAAGCTGCCCAAAATAGGATATTTATAGAATAACAACCTTTACATGCATTGAAGCATCACAAGCGATTATATGGGAACATAGATTTCTATGGGTGCTGCGTTATGCTGCATTGTCCATGCTGGGGTCATCAAGGAATAGAAAAACCAGGGATAATTTCTTCCAAAAACAGCACCACACGTGTCCTCAGGTTGTGTGTGGGGTATTACAACTTGGCTTTATTTACTTTAATGGAATTGAGCTGCAATACTGCACACAAACTGAGGACAGGCGAGGTGCTGCTTTTTTTTTTTTAAAGAAACCAGCTCTGTTTTTCTAATCCTTGATAAGGCTGGGTTCACACTACGGTTTGTCATTACGGTTCCCGTATACGGCCGGCTGCTTTTTCGGCCGTATGCGGTTTCCCGACCGCAAGCAAAAACGTGGTCGACCACGTTTTTGCTTGCGGTCGGGAAACCGCATACGGCCGAAAAAGCAGCCGACCGGAGGCTGCGGTTCACTCAGGTCGGCTCATAGACATACATTAACTACGGTTCCCGAACACAGCTGAGTGCGGGCGCCGCGATTAAGCCCCGCCCACCCCTCCTCCCAGCCGTATACGGGAACCGTAATTACAAACTGTAGTGTGAACCCAGCCTAACAGTATTATAAAAATGATTTCATATATTGATAGACTATTGGATGAATGGGACTGGAAAGCAGAAGAATTCACGTAGTAACTCTTTATATGATATAAAGAGTTACTACGTGAATTCTTCTGCTTTCCAGTCCCATTCATCCAATAGTCTATCAATATATGAAATCACAGTTCCATCATCATGCACGTGAAGCATGGGAGAAAATGGCTTATGAACAGGGCAAGTGCTGGTCCATCAGATAATCTACCGCCTAGTTGGCACTGGATCTACATTTCCTCAGTCCCAGAGTTGTAAACGATAGGATTATAGACTTGAGAATCCAACGATTATTTAGGATTAGACGAGGTTTGCTGTAGTTGGTGAATATCACATTTAATGGGCATATGGTCACCTGGGAGCTTTTTCTAGGACCCCATCCCTACAAACTCAGTACTCTACACTTCTCCTGTTGTGTTTTGCTCTCTCCGTTAAATATCAGTCCCCAGTAATGCTTTTTACCTTCACATTGGAGTTTTTCCATGGCCATTAGTAGAGATTATATTTTTACAGGGAAGCGCGGGGTAAAAGGGTCAAGATGAAAATGGAACACACAAATCATTTAAGCGCTTGTAAATTTCCTATGAAATATCAGCGTAAAACACCTGTTTGGGAAAGTCTTTAAAGGTCACAAGTGGCACTGACGAAACACGTGCCCCAGGAAAGCGCTGTTCAAATGTCAGAAAGTGTCTCTTCTAGACAGATTGTAATTATCTAAGCCGAGATTCTCTAGTAAAAAAAAAAAAGAAAAAAGAAAAGAAAATGAAGTATGGAATTTTATTGAGGGGACGTTAGCAGTGAGGCTTCCAGATATCTTCTCTTCCTGCAGTCTCTGTCTTAAAGAGAACCTGTCATCTCTGTCGAGGTTCTTTCACAAGTTATATGGACAGTCCGGGGGGGGGGGGGGGGGGGGGGCTTCTCCCCACACCACAAGCCTTGATGGATGGATCTCTCCTTATTTTGGGATAAAAAGAGATCTAAGAATAAAGGACTCGTGGTTCAGGCAGCATGAAAATAATAGCAAGTTCCCTTTTAAGGAAATTGGAATTCCTGTCCCAAATCTAAAGAAGGGCATTTAAGTAGTTTCCAATGTTTGTAAATGTTTGCAGAGTTCTCTTACCCTTGGATTGCTTGAAATACCACGCTTTGCTCTGTGGCACTAGAGCTTTTCTTCTTGTAATACGTTCCCTTTAAGATAACATTGGATCACCTATTTTTTTTTTACACAGATTAAAGGGGTACTCCGCTGCTCAGCGTTTGGAACAAGCTGTTCCGAACGCTGGAGCCGGGAGCTCGTGACGTCATAGCCCCGCCCCCTCTTGGCGTCACTCCCCCCTCAATGCAAGTCTATGGGAGGGGGCGTGACGGCCGTCACGCCCCCTCCCATAGACTTGCATTGAGGGGGTGGGGCGGGATGCCATGAGGGGGCGGGGCTATGACATCACGAGCTCCCGCTCCAGCGTTCCGAACAGTTTGTTCCAAACACTGAGCAGCGGAGTACCCCTTTAAACCAATATATAGATTTACATTCTTTGTTTCTTAACTCTTTTTATTCTCTATTTGTTGATACTTTTTAAAATCTAATTCTTTTACATGGCTGTAGGGCGGCATTCTTCCCACAACTCCATTTAGCAGCATATAGAGAGATGCTTTACAGCAGCCACATGGACCATGGGAACTAATAGTCTGTAGATGTCACATTGACAGCTATGTGTTTTTTTTGATTAACCGTTGAATCTGATGAGGCAGAATAAAATAGCGTCCACTCATAGGTAGAAGTCCACTTTATTCACAAGGGGAGCACTTACTGATGTTTGATGGATGGTATATACTTACAGCATCTACCAGTCAATGGTTAAACATTCCCTTTAGGGCTCATTCTCACTTCCATATAAAAATGTGGATTAAAACAGGTGCTCCATATAGATCTATTTTGTATTTCGTTCCAAATTGTATCTGTTTTTAGTCAAAGGGTTAACTGGATTCTTTTCACTGTTATGACACAAAAAAAAAAACAGAACAAAAACGCACACCGTATAATCTCCCAAAAAAATAAATAAATAAACAGAACAAAAATGCACACTATAATCTCCCCAAAAAAATAAATAAATAAATAAACAGAACAAAAATGCACACTATAATCTCCCAAAAAAAATAAATAAATAAATAAATAAACAGAACAAAAACAGAACATGCATTTTTAAATTTAACCTGCTGACTTCTTTGGGCTAAAAATGGTACCAATATGGATTTGCTGGAATGTGCTGTAAATTGTAAAAACACCATATATATATAAAAATAAAAAAACAGAAACGTGGATTAAATCTATATGTATCATATATAGGATACAGAAGTGCCTGGAGCTAATAAAACATCCAAAACATGTTTTTTGTGACATTTTTCTTATTCCGGCTGAGGATGTTGAAGTTTAGCCGGCAGGTGTAGCATAGATTCTCTGCCGACAGTCGTGATGTCTTTGTGATGGGTTATTTGTGAACTCCTGTCAAGTCCTTATCTGAAATGTGGACGTTTTAATATACGTGGTATTGTTGGATCTCCCTCCATCTCCCCGGTCATCTGTTGCTCATCTACTTTGATTATGTGTGCGAAATAAAACCACATGGGCAGAACATTTACCGCGCGTCTGCTCCCCAGACAAACCGGATCACATATCTGGAATATTGCAATTTGCAAGATTTTATCCAGCGCTCGAGACTTTGTGCTTTTCTTTTAAATAGGAAATGATGTCCTGTTTCATTTGTTTAGGATTTACACAATCTGACATATCTAAAGAAAACATCAGCGTTTACAGACAGAAGTATTTTTTGATTTAGCTCTTTTCATTTATATTTTACTTTTTTATGTTTTTTTTAATTATTTTTTTATTTTTTTTATTTTTTATGCTTTCACCCTGCATGACAGATGTTTTCATTTATTTCCCTTTCCTCACCATTCAGTTTGGACTCTAAGATCTTAACGTATAGATTTTTATTTTTTTGAGAAAAATGATTATCGGAGAAAAATAGATGGCACTCATGGTTTTTGCAGTAATTATTTAATCCAACACGACAGGTACAGAGGCAGGTAAGGGCTGTTTCACGCTAGTTGCGCTTCCTCACGACCTCTCAGGTCGTGAGGAAGCGCATCTAGCGTGAAACGGCCCATTGGCTTTACCTGCCTCTCGGCCTGTCATATTGGATTCAATATTTACTGCATAAACCATCTATTTTTCTTATTTGATATTCATCTGCAAGTTGTGATATTTCAAGGATTGACTACGATAAGTAAGCATTACGAATGGAAAAATCTTGTATAAGCTCTTGTTCACATCTCCTTGACATTTTGGCATGAGAGGCAGTACTGGTCTTTCTGTTGTCTACGAATGTCATTGGAAATTTTTGGGAAGATGCACCATGTTTTTGTGGCTTTTCCTTTCATGGTTCAAAATGAAAATTTAGGTTAAAAAAAAGTAGTCAAAATAAAAAATAAAACCCCTTTTAAAAAAAAAACAAAAAAACAAACAAACCCTGATGCCTTTTATTTTTTTACAGCACAGACAGGAGTATAAAGTATTACAAATTACAAGTAGAAAATAGTAGCCGGTTAGAAAAAAAGAACATCAGTTTCAGTATCTGTCCCTAATCAGGAAAAAAAATTTAAAGGTAATACATTCCCTTTTATTGTTTGGCCATACCACCATCAAATGATGTTAAAGGGGTTATCCAGGAAAAAACTTATATATATATATATATATATATATATATATATATATATATATATATTTATATATATATATATATATATATATATATATATATATATATATATATGTAAGAGATGGGCGAACTTACAGTAAATTCGATTTGTCACGAACTTCTGAACTAATTTATGCAGGATAAGGCATCACTGCCGAGCCGAGAAGTTCGTGACGAATCGAATTTACTGTAAGTTCGCTCATCTCTAATATATATATCAACTGGCTCCAGAAAGTTAAACAGATTTGTAAATTACTTTGATTAAAAAAACGTAAATCATTTCCGTACTTATGAGCTTCTGAAGTTGAGTTGTTCTTTTCTGTCTAAGTCCTCTCTGATGACAGGTGTCTCGGGAACCGCCCAGTTTAGAAGCAAATTCCCATAGCAAACCTCTTCTACTCTGTGCAGTTCCCAAGACCAGCAGAGATGTCAGCAGAGAGCACTGTTGTCAGACAGAAAACAACAACTCAACTTCAGCAGCTGACAATTATTGAAAGGATTAAGATTTTTTAATAGAAGTAATTTACAAATCTGTTTAACTTTCTGGAGCCAGTTGATAAAAAAAAAAAAAAAAAAGTTTTCCTGGAATACCTCTTTTAAGGGTGTTCTCTGCTTTGGACAAATCCTATTCATTAAAAGGTTCACTAGTTGACATAATCAGATTACAATGGGATTTTATGGGGAAACCTTTGTGTTCAATTTTCCCGCCGCAGCACCACCACAGGAGAAAGGAAGCATTACACAGTACTCCAAATTAACAAGTTACTCTGTAATAGTCGGAGATTGACTTTAAATGCTGATTTATTAGCCAACTTGGATTAAGAGGTAACAGTTAAGTAATAATCCTGTGAGGTGAGCTCTGACATTGCTCTTGGGTTTATTAGGCAGTGACATTGGCCATCACCAGGCATAGTTTAATTGCTGTATTAACTCTAATAGTTATTTAAAGTTCTTTTCAGGACAGATCGTTCCAGTCGCTGGTCAGAGGCTTAAGTCTGTTTCATCTTAGCAGCTGTATAATTGATAGTAATTAACTTTCATGCTACACAAATATCCTTTAATCATCGGGAATTTTTATTACTCTGCAGACAGACCTGTAGATTTAGATAAGTTAATGTCCCAAAGCCCACCACTTTGTAGTAAATCTGCTTAATTCATGATCTAAGCAGAAAAGCAGATTTTGCACAAATCGTTTTATGTTTCTTAAGAAGCTGTTCAGACTCACTTGGGACCTTGTAATATTTAGGCATTGTAGAGGTGCTGGCTCAGATGTTGTGGTTGTTCGTCCATTCTATTTGTTTAAAAACTTAAAAGGGTTTCTCCAGCTCCAAAATTAAAGGGGTTATCCACCATAAGGTGACTTTAGTATTTACCTGCCGGACAGTAATGGACATGCTTATGAAGGATCTGTACTTGTCTTTGGGCTAAATGGCTGTGTTGTCAGTCCACAATAACGCTGCTCCTTTCTTTTTGGGAAATGGATATTTCTTGGTGAAGTCCCAGGATCCCTTGTTGGTAAGCGTTAAGATCCCTTTTATCCCTCCTACACATCAGTCACTCCACCAATTAAAGCACACCTGAGCTCCCTTCCGTGCTGTGCTGTGGTGAAACTACAATTCCCTGCAGCGGTCACTCCACTGATTGAACTAAGGCCAGTCTCCCTTTCAACCCTTGACTAGTAATCTAATGTCTCAGGTTCCATTACTACCTGGGAAAAGCGGAGACAACAGTCATTTTGTATGCTGCTAAAAATAAACATCGGGGCACAGCTCGTGAGGCACAGTCAAATGATACAGAATCCTTGAATACCCCTTAAATGGCACGCGGCTTCTATATGCCATCACTTTCTGAACACATGAAGGAGCCCCAGGTGTCTCAAGACTCTTTTAAAGAGCAAGAAAGAAAATGCCTTTGTTAAGGATAAGAGGATAACCCTTCACAGGACCAAAAGAACGGTGTCCTTTTAGCCCATTTTGATCCCTTTCTTCACAGAATAGCATAGTTAAAGGGGTATTCCAGGAATTTTTTTTTATTTGACTATGCTACAGGAGCTGTAAAGTTAGTGTAGTTCATAATATGGTGTCTGTACCTGTGTGTGATGGTTTTCTCACAATTCTTATGTGATTT
>NC_079199.1:30975835-31060835 GCF_029499605.1 Hyla sarda | reverse complement strand
GACACCTGCTATGACCACAGCTGGTGCTTTTAGGGCAATAGCCATCACTAACTTCTAATGACCAAGCATTAAAATTTTACATAGACAAACAACCCAAATGATTTAGGCGGCAGTAGCATTTGTCCAGTTCTAGTATAAGATAGTGTTAAAAGTGACCCTCCAGACCCCCCCCCCCCCTCCTTTACCAAGGCTCATTTACTTCAATATAAGTGCTGCAATTACCTCATAATCTTCTCTTTCACACTGGTGGCTTAGTAGTCTAGTAATACTATAATGATTCTGCCCTTGTTGTGCTGGAAATCTGTTCTTCATGTGTTGACTTCCTGTTGAGCCGGAGGTAGACTTGTCTTTATACACCGAAACCAATGAGAGGATGTTCTTAAAAATATCCTTCACTCTTCTGTCTATTAATAAAACTCCTTGATTTAGTTTCTTGCATATAAAATCTAAAGTTCACTTGAAGTTTTACGAAAGTGATGAAAAAATAAAGCCTACCTTACTCTCACCCCTTGAAAACGCCTATACCAGGTGTACCATGGATGAATGCTCCAACATGTGGTGCTCTTTTTCGATTATATTCAAGCCAAGTTAAGGAGGAAAAGTTGCAAGAGGAGGACTAGGAGTCCGAACCAATGATGATGCAGACTATCTCAGACTCTCTATAGGCAATGTAGTTAAGGTGTAGTCACAGACCACAGCTCTGCTCAAATACAGCCAAGAAGCGAAATCTGAACTCAACAAGTATTAGGTTATTATTCAACGGACATCCCTATAATATGAAATATGTCCTTTGAGTCTTCAGATTGGTCAACAATTTTCTTGGATCATGTCAAATTTAGAATTATGCAATTCTGGGTTAAAATCAAATTTAAGATTATTAGCATTAATTTTTATATACGTTATCTATATAAGGGTCTATGATGGGTTTCCTAAGTGCACATTGAATAAGTTGATTAGTATTTGCAGAGTTTGTGTTTTTGGTCTGTTTGTTTGATTTTTATAACTATATAAATATTTCTGATTTACAATTTTTCTTTCCTTTTGTTTTTCAGGTTTATTTCCACAAAAGCTTGGGATTAATATTGCAGTGTGGCACAGACTATCTTCAGCTGAATGCTAAGATTTGCAAAAAGAAGCAAACAGAAAATGTTGTCTCCAATTCTCCATGAATTAGTGTCATGTGATTAGACCTTCTTATTTTTTATTATTATTTTTTTTATTATAAATATCTATTCATAAATTGGCAGATCTCATGAAACCAGTGTGTTCTCTGGAGTATTCTCTTCAGGAGAACATTGTCCTTTCTAAGAATAAAGATGGACACATTTTACTCTGGAATTTTCTAAAGTTCAGCCCTTTTTCAGATCATGACCAGTTTGAAAAGGTCCCAGACTGAAAGGTCCGTTGCAAGTGGGACTCAATCATCTGTACCAGATGGACCGCCAAAGGCTCGTTCTGATGATTTTTATATGAGACGTTTTAGGTCACAGAATGGTAGTTTAGGTTCTTCTGCCATGTCTCCCGTAGGACCACCACGCAGTGAGAGCTCCCACCACATTTCCTCTACACCGGGTGTTCCCAAAATGGGTGTTAGAGCACGTATTGCAGATTGGCCACCTAGAAAAGATAATGTGAAGGAAATAAATAGAACAAGTCAGGATATTGAAACAAGCAGTATAGAAACCATGTCTGTTAAGAGTAGTCCTAGCAGTCAAGTAAGTACGTCTAGTATGAATTCTAGTGATTCTGTCATGCTAAAAAGTATTCAGAACACACTTAAGAATAAAACAAGACAGGCAGAAAGTTTAGATTCAAGGTTTCTGTCTCCCGAAGGTTACTCTAGCGGTAGCTCCCCTAGGAAAGTCCACCGCAGGATAAGGCAAAGGAGTAACAGTGATATCACCATCAGTGAGTTTGATATGGATAATTTTGAAGAGTGTATGTCACCGACTTTTAAGATGGGTCCATCACTCCACAGAGAATATGGTAGCACTTCCTCGATAGACAAACAGGGAACATCAAGCGATAGTTTCTTTGATATAATAAAGGGATATAAGAATGAGAGAGCTGATCATCGTGGACATGGACCATCAAAGCTGAGTGAACTATTACTGAGCAGTGGCAGCAGGGGCTCTGGATTCTCCTTGGATGTTATAGATGGTCAGAGAGATGGGCATAGGGCCTTCAAAGATAGGGACAAGCCACTAAAGAGACGCTCCAAATCAGAGACTGGAGATTCTTCCATTTTCCGTAAACTTCGAAATGCAAAGGCTGAAGGAGAACTGGGAAAATCTGGAGACATTGAGGACAGTCGTTCTGACGACAGTATTAAGCCATGGACATGCCCTAAATGTTTTGCTCATTACGATGTGCAGAGCGTCCTGTTTGATTTGAGTGAAGTTGTGATCAACCGGCATAATGTTATCAAGCGCCGAAACACCACCACAGGCGCTTCAGCCGCAGCAGCCGCTTCTCTAGCTGCCGGACCATTATCACACTCCTCCAGCTTCAATTCTCCAACTGGTAGCACCGAAGACTTAAATTCAAAAGAGAATATGAATGTTGACCAAGGAGACGACAAGAGCAACGATTTAGTCATGAGCTGCCCGTACTTTCGTAATGAAATGGGGGGTGAAGGGGAAAAGAAAGTCAGCTTGTCTAAATCGAACTCTGGTTCTTTTTCCGGCTGTGAAAATTCATCTTTTGAGTCTACAATGAGTTCACACTGTACAAATGCAGGACTGGCTGTCCTTGAGGTCCCCAAGGAGAATTTGGTTTTGCATATTGACAGAGCCAAAAGATATATTGTTGAACATGTAGATCTTGGTGCGTACTATTATCGGAAATATTTCTTTCAAAAAGGTGAGTTATGCATATTTTTGTCTGCTTTTAAGGGGCATTTTTTTCTGTGTGATTTCTGTGCTCAACCATGTGTTAAATGAATTTCTTCCAGTGCAGAACACACTCATTTATGCAGCCATAGTTCATTCGCCTAGGATTTCAGTCACTGTAAGGTGGTTGGATACGGGAGATTGGTATTGCGCTTCTTGTTCTAAATATACTCTTAATAATCTAATTGTATTTAAGGCTTCTTCAATTAATTTTGGTTGAAAACTTACAAGGAACAGAGAGGCATTAAACGTAGAGTTAATTGTAATTTTAGCCCAGCAACAGATTCTGCACTTCAGTGCTGTAGACTATAATATCTACTTATCCTCATTTGCCCTCTCATGGTTTCTATAGATTTTTGGCTTTTTTGTAATTTTTTTAAAACTTCTGTTCAGTTGAAGATATACATTAGGAAAAAGCTATAATGGAGCGTAATGTAATGGTCAAATCTTGAATGACTTCTATTTAAATATTCTGTTCTAGAACCTTTTTTAGGAGAATTGTTTCTGTCGGAAAATGTACTGTGAGCAAATTTTGATGTACAGTGATTTCTGCCATGTGTGGTGCTGTATCTCAAGGCTAGTTTTCCCTTACAAGCACTGGGAGAGCCATTGGACAATCTTTAGCTCTCCTCTAGAGCTATATAGAAGGGGCGGGGTGGCCCCCGCTTCTGGCTGGAGTTGTGACGCGCTGCTGTAAAGGAGAGCCGGGGCTCCAAACAGGAGATAGCGGGGGGCCTCAGTGCTCGGACCCCCCCGCGATCTAAAACTTATCCCCTATCCTTTGGATAGGGGATATTTGTTTTCCATAATACTTTAAGTCTAGTGCTGGGTTTTCACCATGATCAGGCTCTATGATTACTTTAGTTGACGGAGTATAGTCTACTAGTGAATACATTCCCTCTATTTCCCAAACTTAAACTTTTATTTAGACTCATAGACCCAGATTTATCAAACAGTGTGAGAGAAGAAATTGTGATTTTCCCACAAGAACCAATCACATCTCCGCTTTCACTTTACCAGAGCTTGTTAGCTGAGCTGTCGTTGGTCGCTGTGGGAATATCACTAAATTTTTTTCTCTCACACAGTTTGATAAATCTGGGCTTTAGACAGTAGATCAAACCTTTTGAGTCCTGCTGACTAAAAGGATACATTAAAGGGGTTCTCCACCATAAGGTGATTTTAGTACGTACCTGTCAGACAGTAATGGACATGCTTAGGAAGGATCTGTACTTGTCTTGGGGCTAATTGGCTATGTTGTGAGATTACCATAACACTGTGGCTAGCATTTTGTGAACTGGTATTTCCTGTTTGACTTTTCTTTTTTTACTTCAAATCCCACAATTCCATTTTCCTCCCTCCCACACATCAGCCACCCCACCCATTGAAACATAAATGAGCTGCATCCATTCAAAGCCCTGTGGTTTTCAATCAGGGTGCCTCCAGCTGTTGCATTAGCTGCAGATTGATCCCTCCACCCATTGAAGCAGACAGGCTCCCTGTCATCAACTGACTAGTGAGTCAGGTCTCGGCCGCATTGCAAGCTGGGAAAAATCTGAGACAGCAGTCATTTTGTATGCTGTTAGAAATAAATATTGGAGTGAAAATCACAGAAGAATTGTGAGAAAACCGTCACACATAGGTACAGACACTATATTATGAACTACACTAACTTTACAGCCCCTGTAGCATAGTCAAATAAAAAAAAAATCCTGGAACACCCCTTTAAGGCAATTGCTAGTGTAGATAATGTTCAATTCTTTACAGTAAATGAGCATACTGTTTTGCTGGTACCCTGATGCTCAGCATGGTGCGAACCCCAGACCTTAGCCTTCTTATGGCATGGAATACTAAGAGAAACCCAAATCAGGAATGTTTTTACCAAAAAAACTCAAGACTTGTGAAGTCAAACACTTGGGGGATTTATCATTATTGTCTTTAGAAACTGTGTTTTAAAGTTATTTATTTTTTGCTTTGGTTGTGCTTACGTACAACATATTTATCATACTATTGCAGGGGGTGGTCGATAAATTTAGAATGTATTAGCAAAAAAAATTCACCATTTTGTATGATTCCTCCTCTTCTTTGCGACTTTTCTCCACCAAAAGATGCAGCTGCTAATGTTTTTTAAGTGCTCTCCAAAGGCAGTTTTTTAAGCCAGATTTGGGCTGGTGTACATTTGTGGTGTTTTGGAGGGGGTTTGCGAATTTTTGTGCAACATAAACATATGATAAATCCATTACCACTGCAATAAAAAGGGAAAACTGAAATTGACTTTGGTAAATTTTTTTGTAGCTTTTTGCTTATAGCCAAAAGTTGCAAAAAAAGAAAAGAAAAGGTGCTTAGACGCACATGCGACATTTCATGCGCCAAATATAAACAAAACAAAAAAATAAAAATAAATTAGAGACAAAGATAAATCTCCCCTCCCTTAGATTTTGATAGAAAAACCAACCCAAAAGCTACCTAAAAAAACACAAACACGCCAAAACTGAAGATATTCTTTTGTCTTGTCAAGTATTTCTCACAGAAAAGGATTGCAGTAACACATGTTTTGATATACACATGTTTATTCCCTTTGTGTGTATTGGAACTAAACCAAAAAATGGAGAAAAATAAGCAAATTGGACATAATATCACACCAAACTCGAAAAAATGGGATGGACAAAATTATTGCCACCCTTAGGCTAAGTTTCCACTTTTTTTTTTTGGCTTTTTTTGGAAAACTGCCACTGCAGTTTTTGAGCCAAAGCCAGAAGTGTATTCAAAAGGAATAGGACATATAAAGGAAGGACTTACACTTCCTCCTCCCTTATGGATCCACTTCTGACTTTGGCTCTAAAACTGCAGTGGCAGTTTTCCAAAAACTGCCAGAAAAAGAACAAGTGGAGGCTTAACCTCAACTTAATATTTGGTTGCACACCCTTAGGAAAAAAATAACTGAAATCATTTGCTTCCTATAACCATCAATACACTTTTTACACCTCTCAGCCGGAATGTTGGACCACTCTTCGTTCGCAAACTGTTCCAGGTCACTGTTATTGGAAGGGCGCCTTTTCCCAACAGCAATTTTAGGATCTCTCCACAGGTGTTCAATGAGATTTAGATCTGGACTCATTGCTGGCCACTTCAGAACTCTACAGCACTTTGTTGCCATCCATTTCTGGGTGCTTTTTGATGTATGTTTGGGGTCATTGTCCTGCTGGAAGATCCAAGATCTCAGACGCAAACCCAGCTTTCTGACACTGGGCTGCACAGTGCGACCCAAAATCTGTTGGTAATCCTCAGATTTCATGATGCCTTGCACACATTCAAGGTACCCCAAAACACAACTCCAGCAGCAACACAACCCCAAAACATCATTGAACCTCCACTATATTCCACTCTAGGTACTGTGTTCTTTTCTTTGTAGGCCTCATTCCGTTTTCGGTAAACAGTAGAATGATGTGCTTTACCAAAAAACTCTATCTTGGTCTCATCTGTCCACAAGATGTTTTCCCAGAAGGAATTTGGCTTACTCAAGCTCATTTTGGCAAAATGTAGTCTTGCTTTTTTATTTCTCTGTGTCAGCAGTGGGTTCCTCCTGGGTCTCCTGCTATAGCGTTTCATTTCATTTAAATGTCGACGGATAGTTCGCGCTGACACTGATGCTCCCTGAGCCTGTAGGACAGCTTGAATATCTTTGGAACTTGTTTGGGGCTGCTTATGCACCATCCAGACTATCCTGCGTTGACACCTTTCATACATTTTTCTCTTCCGTCCACGCCCAGGGAGATTAGCTACAGTGCCATGGGTTACAAACTTCTTGATAATGTTGCGCACTGTGGACAAAGGCAAATCTAGATCTCTGGAGATGGACTTATAGCCTTGAGATTTTGATATTTTTCCACAATTTTGGTTCTCAAGTCCTCAGACAGTTCTCTTCTCTTTCTGTTATCCATGCTTAGTGTGGCACACACAGTGCAAAGACTAAGTGAACTTCTCTACTTTTTATCTGCTTTCAGGTGTGCTTTTAATGTTGCCCACAGCTGTTACTTGCCCCAGGTGAGTTTAAAGGAGCCTCATATGCTTGAAACAATCTTATTTTTCCACAATGTTGAAAGGGTACCAATAATTTTCTCCAGCCCATTTTTGGAGTTTGGAGTGACATTATGTCCAATTTTCTTTTTTTTCCCCTCCCTTTTTTGGTTTAGTTACAATACACACAAAGGGAACCAGCCCTTTTGCCACTCTCCAAAAAGCATGGTATAACTGCATACTGGAGTGGTTAAAGGACCACCGTGGAGGATATAGACATTTTTAGGAGTTTTCCTTTACATCATTGTTAGGGCCCATTCACATTATGGAGATATTCCATCTGCAGCGGGCACTACCGAACACAATCTGCACTAGGACCACGCGCATGTGCGCCTTCACCATTGACTGCGATGTAGTCCACAAGCAATTCTCTTGAAAGTATGAACATGTTCATTCTTTCAGCGGAACACGAAATTTTAGTTTTCACAATTAAAATTCTGCAGTGTGCACGGTGCAGTGGAATCCTATTAAAGGCAATAGTAGGCAGCTTCACCAGAATTTCAGAGTGGGATTTCTCCACGCCAAAATTCCATAGTGTGAATGGGCTGGTCCACATTATGGGCTATGACTAGATGTGGCCTTCAGCGTATTGTTGACCTTCACCATCCTAGAGTCCGTGCAGGCGTCATAAGACTCGATGATAAATACTTATGGTCTGTACACACTCCTATCGATGGATTTCTCTCTTATATTTGGACAGCTTAATATATGGAAGAATAACTACTGTAATTGTGCTTGTGGCTATATATGGAGAACCTATAGGAATAGCTGGCATCTCTAGAAAAAAAAAAAAAAAAAAAAGAACAAGCTGAATCTCATTGGTATGGGAGAATGATGCGGATGTATTTATAGCCGCATCCTTGTTGCTATGCAGGGTTGGCAGCATCATTTATAGAATAGTGAAATCACAGCTAGAAATGGTGATTTGCTTTAGAAACTATGCAAATGAATGAGTGTTTTTATGGAAGCAATGACTGCAGATTGTCAGTGCTGTAGCTATAATGTAGCAGATGCTACCATACCGCCCCAGCTATATAACAAAAATGGTGCATCAAAGTGACATCTTTTAACAAATATTACCATCTAGGTTTTGGAAAACCACAACTCCCAGCATGCGCGGACAGCCTTTGCTGTCCGGGCATGCTGGGAGTTGTAGTTTTGCAACAGCTGGAACACACCCTGGTTGGGAAACACTGCTCTACACAGCTCAAGCTTATAATACACCATGCAGGTAATAGCCAATTGTATCTTGCCCATCATTCATTGCTATATTTACAGCTCATATTGAACTATTTGAACAAATAGAGGGAGTAACCTGATAGAAACCCTCCTCTATTATCCAGACTGGAAAACCGCTGCATAGAGCAGATGCGTGGCAACCACTGATCCACCAGGGCCACTCCTTACCATCCAGTGTGTTGGTGACAAGTCGGCCAAATGCAGAGAACAGCACTAGTTAAAGAAGCACTCCAACAAGAATGATTGCCCTCTGGCCTGGTAATAACATCATGTGGAGTTCATTTCATTACCAGCTTTGTTCTGATCCTTCTGGTCCGGCCATACCATGTGACTGACACTGAAACTTTCTGAATCTTACAGGGTGTGGGTAGAAAATCACTTTCTCTCTTCATTAGGCTATGTTCACATGGCGGAATTTCAGAGCGGAATTCCACAGGAATATTCCGCTTGGAAATTCGGCTTCAGCAGAGTCCCATAGATTTCAGTGGGATTCTGCTGCACTGTGCACACATTGGTATTTCCTCGACAAATGTTTCTGCACCAGAAATCCAGATTCCGGCATCTGCAGAAACATTGAACCTGTTCAATGTCTCTGGGGATTTTGCCCAGAAATGAATTTCAGTATATGGAGACTGCACATTTCCGAGCAGTCCTAGTGCTGTTGCATAGAGTATTTTTCGGCGTGCATTCCACAACTTTGATACTCACATCAATCCTCTCATTGAATGAATGGAAAAACACTTCCTGTGCACATAAGATGTGCTGCAAGATTCAGCAGGTCTGAGTTGCAGTACATTTTCTAGCCAAGGTCTGGAGCGGAACAATAAAGGCCTCGGTAACTAAGTTAACTCCACTCCTACTGATGTCATATACACTAGTAATAGCCAGATGATAAACTTTTTTGTTGGAGTGCTTCTTTAAAGGGGTTATCCAAAAAATGTAATAATATCCCCTAACCACAGGTAAGGGGTTAACTAGTTGGTCGGTCAAGTTCCTACCACTGGGACCTCCATCGATCAAAAAGGTCACGTGTCCTCTAAGTGAATAGAAGAGTTGCAGCATGCATGCTCAGCCACTGCTTCATTCATGCTCTATGGGACTTCCAAACATTGTGGCTTTGGCACTTGGCAATGTTCAAAAATCCTATAGAGAATGAATGGAGCGATGGTTAAGCAAATGCTCTGCTGCTCCATTCACGTGAGGGACAATTGACTGCTGTTGGAGGTCACAGTGCTCAGACCCATACTGATAAACTAGTTATTCTCTGTCCTAGGGATAATGCTTTATCTTGAGGGTATCCATTACATTTTATAATCCTTCAAGTTCACAACCCCCATCATGATAAACCACCCCCCTGTCTTTAATTTTGTTAGTTTTTTACCTTGATAATGCTCTGTATTTTCTGCTCAGTTTCTCAGTTTCTGTACGTGTTTTAGACAAATACTGTTTTAAGCTTACTGTAGCGCATTGTCCTCCCCTCATAAGTGCATACCACATACGTACATCTAAGTGGTGTACCATTTTGTTCCGGTTAAAGTCTTAATGGCCTAGATACTGAGAAACACGATAAAAACAAGCAATCTCCAGGTAGCAGAGCGGGATCAATGGAAGCGCTGAGACCAGATAAGAAGTTAAAAGGATTTATTTCCCATAATGCAACGCGTTTCACGGTCACCCGCTTCCTCAGCGGGTGCCTGAGGAAGCGGGTGACCGTGAAACGCGTTGCATTATGGCAAATAAATCCTTTTAACTTCTTATCTGGTCTCAGCGCTTCCGTTGATCCCGCTCTGCTACCTGGAGATTGCTTGTTTTTATCGTGATTCTATTTCAGCGGGACGAAGCTGCAGAGACCCTTTGATGATACGCCCTGTTCCATTGTTGTACTTGGTTGGAGTACAACTTCATGTGGTAAGCGCAATTCACACTTAGCGTTACCAACTCACCTTTGGTGTTACACTACGGAGCGCATCCGTTTGTGCTTTTTTTTATTTCAGATACTGAGAAAGGCCAGCCAAAAGTACACACCTGCATAGTGGAGCGTATTGTACTCCCCTCATATACGCACTAAGTATGTCAGGCAGAGAAGTGCCAGGACATGCACAGAGGAGGGGCAGAGGCCTAAATTTTTCAGGCAGAGGTCGCAGCAGACTAGGGGCGAGTAGCAGCAGCAAGAGGTCGCAGCAAGAGGCTTGAGCAGTCGCAGCAAGAGGCTTGAGCTCAAACTAGTGGTCATGTCTCAACCATGTCTCAAACTAGTGGTCATGTCTCAACCAGCAACCCATCTGCCGTCATCGATTGGTTAACACGGTGACTTCTGACACTCGCAGTCAACAGTCGGTGGGTTCCTCAGACTCATCCCTCAGTTGGCATGGCCCGGGAGCAGTCCCTGTCCTCCCGTTGCCTCTGTCCTATGCTGTTCTCTCCCCCACAGAAGTATCTTATGCTGTGGGTTCAGCTCCACTATTTAGTGAGAACGATCTACTAGAGGACAGTCAGCAGCTACTGCTCAGCCAAGAAGTGGAGGAGACATCCTCCACTAGGCCGGCAAGTAATGATGAGGAGAGTGGTGTTGCGAGCGTTTAGGCTCCTGAAGCACACACTGTTGAGGAACCTGAGAAGGACATCAGTGACGTGCAGACACAACTCGATGATAATGAAGCCGATCGCACTTGGGAGCCGGGTGTAGAAGGGGCTTCATCATCAGGAGAAGAGGGTTGCAGGTTGCCCGTGAGGCAGCAGCTGAGCCAGCAAGATGGTGGCAGAAGTGGAAAGTCGGGAGCCAAACGTACCCCGGGGGAGACCACCTGCTTCACAGCAGCCTACCTTCCCGGGAGGTAGTGGAACAGGGGTGTCTGGAGTCGGCGGCAGTAGCGGTCAATCAGTGCGGACTGTTGGTGAGAAAATCAGCTAGCAGTGTTGCAGTTTTTCATAAAAGCATTCGGAGGATGTTAACCTGGCTACGTGCAACATGTGTCAGCAGAAGGTGAAGCGTGGCCACGGTCCCAATGAACGGCCCTGCGTCAACATATGCAGCATCACCTTAAAGCGGCCTGGGAGAACTGTGGCTCCGATGTGGTGGTCCAGCCTGCTGCATCACCCAGTGGCACGCCGCTCACTCTTTCAGCCAGCCAAGGCTCCACCACCTCAGCCGAAGGAGCTGTGTGTCATAGCCATCTTCTGTCGCGCCAGATGCTCCTTTTACTTCTAGTCAGTCATTCCGCCAGCAATCCATCGGCAAAACCATGTCCAAGAGACAACAGAATGCGTCCACTCATCCAACGGCGCAGAAGCTGAATGTGCTCCTGTCCAAGTTGCTGTGGCAGGAGCAGTACCAGCTCAATCAGCAGCATCCTGAGTCTACAGTCGCTGATGAGTAGCTTTCTTCACCCGCATAGTGAAGCAACTCATCAGCAGCAGGTAGACCTGGAGCAGGACCTGAACCAGCAGGTGGTGGCATACCTTGACATGACCATGCCAACACACCTTGAAGATCCGCTGGACTTCTGGACAGACAAATTTGATTTGTGGCCGCAACTAGCAGAGTTTGCCCTGGAAAAGATGTCCTGCTCCGCCAGTAGTGTGCCATCAGAGCGAGTGTTTGGTGCGGCGCGTGCCATAGTAATCCCAAGTTGAACTCGTCTGTCCACAAAAAATGTGGAGAAACTTAACCTTAATAAGGATAAAATTAATGTACCCAAAAAATGTTTTAAATCAAACAAAAGGAAAGGTGTGCAAAATTAACCATGTGCCACCTACGACACCAAGTATTGATGTGATGCAAAGACCTCTAAAATGTGGAAGGGAACAACGTATGGTCTATTGTAACTGGTGGGGGTAAAAAACTTCCCCTGTAAGGTCCTACTCTTGCATTATTACTTCCCTTCTTAAAAAGGACGGCCCACACAGAAACCTCTCCCTATTTCCACTTCCAAACACTGCTATTTCACAGGGTTTTTTAGGTGGAAATAGATAGAAGTTCCTATGTGGGTCCGCTCTTTTTAGGGCAAAAACACTTGCCAAGAAGGGAATTAATAATGCGAGAGTAGGGCCTTACAGGGGAAGTTTTTACCACCACTGGTTACAATGAACCATACGTTGTTCCCTTCCACCTTTTAGAGGTCTTTGCATCACATCAATACTTGGTGGCGTAGGTGGCACATGGTGTATTTTGCACACCTTTCCTTTTGTTTGATTTCCCAAAAATTTTGGGTACCTATATTTTATCCTAAGAATATTATTAAAAGTTAAGTTTTACTTAATGCATATCCTCAATACTTGTGCACACTAACACTTTTACAAAAGAGACCGTTTTCTTCTGCCTACCTGCCTGCTACTATTCTGATCCTGCCACCCACCTGATGCCACACATCTGATGCCAATTTCTCCTTTTTTCACCCACCTTCGTCACCGGGTACTGGTATTGCCACCCACCGCCCCACTATGTCACTGGGTCACTTTCAGGACTCCTGATACTGCTGATGCCACATCCAGGCTGTCTTATACTGCCACCATATGTTCTCCTAATGCTGCTGCCACCTCCAGGTTGTCTTATTCTGCAACTATATGGTCTCCTCATGCTCCGCCACCTATAGGCTGGGTCATTCAGCCACTATATGGTTTCCTCATGCTGCCGCCAACTCCAGGCTGTCATTCAGCCACTATATGGTTTCCTCATGCTGCCGCCACCTCCACGCTGGTTCATTCAGCCACTATATGGTCTGCTCTTGCTGCCGCCAACTCCAGGCTGTGTCATTCAGCCACTGTATGGTCTCCTCATGCTGCCGCCGCCTCCACGCTTTGTCATTTAGGCACTATATGGTCTCCTCATACTGCCAACACCTCCATGCTTTGTCTCTTCATACTGATGCCACCTTCAGACTCTGTCATTGTGCCGCTCTACGACAGTGATTCTAATAGTGTCGCCTCTAATCTGCATGTCATACTGAATAACAGTATTATTTTACTAACCCAGCACACACCCTATGTGTTTTACAGCAAGGCTATGTGTTCTACACCCCTATTGAGGCTCTCTGTAGGCCAGAAATAGCCATTTTTAATACATATTCGCCGCAAAGAATCTCAGACCGAACCAATTTTTTTTCGAAAATTCGGCGAATCGGCCTAATCGAATTTTTCAAAAATTCTCTCCTCTCTAGTACGTTCCCATCATAGCAAATTTCTTAACCAATGGAGCGTGTGGCTTTCCAGTCCCCTCTGCCCACCACTGGATCAAAGGTGAACAAACCTCCCACCTCCAGTCAGCGTTGTAGTTTCTTCCTGGCACTAACTAGACAGGCCCACTAGTAGTTACGGTATTACTTAATTACTTGGGACTAATATGTATCTTGTGTTTTTGCAAGTAATGTCTATGGTTGCATTAATGTTTTCTTATTCTTTGTTGCTTACTGCCTGATTACTTGGCAGAACCTAATCTGTTTCATTGCTATGTACTAATGCTCACATATTATGTATTGTAATATGCTATGTACATGCTTGTACTTCATTGTACACTGTTGAGATATATATTCTTTAAAATATCTGTTTTAAATAGAAAAAAAAGTGTAGAAACATCTCAGAGATGATCAAAGGAAATGGGAGGAGCCAGAGCTAAATTTTAAGGCTAGGTTCAGACTACGGAATTTCCGTCTGCAATTCTGCTTTGAAATTGCAGGCGGAAATTCCGCTTGCTAAAATGCATAGTGTAGTGAATGGGTTTCCGTTCACAAATTCACACTTCGGAATTTGTGAAACGGAATTTGTGAACGCAGAATCTGCTTGGAAGTTTCCGCCTGAAGAATTTCGGTGCTCTTTCTTCAGGCAGAAATCCGCGCGGAACACATTGCAGTCTATTGGAGACTGCAGTGTTTGCACGGTCCTAGCGCCGACTGATTCAGTCAGCGCTGGCCGCACTCGGAATCTCCAGGTGGAAATTTTCTGCCCGGAGATTCCGTATTCTGAACCTAGCCTAACTCATACCAAAGGGTCTGAATAGTTATGTCTATGCAAAATTTATATATAAAAAAAATCACTTTGTCATTTGGGATATTGGCCCAGATTTATCTAACTGTGTGAGAGAAAATAGAGATTTTCCCACAACCACCAATCACAGCTCAGGTTTCACTTTACCAGAGCTCGTTAGCTAAGCTGTGATTGGTGGTTGGGGGAAAATCTCTCAACTTGAGGTTTTAATATGACTATACATCATAACGAAGTGTGAAAGAGCCTGAAGACTTTCTGAATGCATTGTCCTAAAAAAGCCTATGAGATGGTGTTGTCAGAAAGCCTATGAAATCGAGTTGTCAGAAAACCTATGAGATGGGTTGTCAGAAGGCTTATGAGATGGGTTGTCAGAAGGCCCATGAGATGGGTTGTCAGAAGGTCTATGAAATGGGGTTGTCAGAAGGTCTATGAGATGGTGTTGTGAGAAGGTCTATGAGATGGGGTTGTCAGAAGGTCTATGAGATGGGGTTGTCAGAAGGCCTATGAGATGGGTTGTCAGAAGGCCTATGAGATGGTGTTGTCAGAAGGCCTATGAGATGGTGTTGTCAGAAGGCCTATGAGATGGTGTTGTCAGAAGGCCTATGAGATGGGTTGTCAGAAGGCCTATGAGATGGTGTTGTCAGAAGGCCTATGAGATGGTGTTGTCAGAAGGCCTATGAGATGGTGTTGTCAGAAGGCCTATGAGATGGGGTTGTCAGAAGGCCTATGAGATGGGGTTGTCAGAAGGCCTATGAGATGGGTTGTTAGAAGGTCTATGAGATGGGTTGTTAGAAGGTCTATGAGATGGGTTGTTAGAAGGTCTATGAGATGGGTTGTCAGAAGGCCTATGAGATGGGTTGTTAGAAGGTCTATGAGATGGGTTGTCAGAAGGCCTATGAGATGGGTTGTTAGAAGGTCTATGAGATGAGGTTTGCTTTAAAAAAAAAGGAATTTTCTTAGTCCACACTTTCAGTAAAATCCCTGTGTATGTTAGAGTTGTGCTCATAGCTAGATATGTGTTGCAGGACAAACACATTACGGTAGGTTTAAAAAAAAAAATAGCATTGGTTTTCTGAGTTACATATCAGTCTGAAGTGTTCTGAAAACATGTCATCATTGTTCTTCTTCAAATGAACATGAACCTCTCAAGAAGATACATTGAGCAGAGACAAGTCAGAGTGCTCTGTGTGTTCCCAATCCCGGGATGCGATTTTTACTTAATCCTCCGACGTCACCTTTGATAGGCGCTAGTGAAATTTTGTAACACCAACATCACACTAGTTACAGGTTATTGAGGCTTTGGAAGAATTGTCAATTTCTAATATATCTTAGTGTTTTATCATAATTATTCAAGGTCCACATTGTTTGCCTATAGTTTATCTACTTTCATGGGGCATCAGTTCTTAAAATTTACAACATTTTAACATACGGCAGCTCTTTGTTATATATTGTAGGACAGATCCTGCCTTGTCATCTTCCTCTATCATTAAATATTAAAATAGTTTCTGGCAGCGGTCTTGGTTTTTACCAATCCATACCAGGTTTTTGTTGTCGGGTTTTAGGTGATGCCGTAGTTAATTTAATGGACAAGCTACTAGCCTTAGATGCTGATTATATTACTTTGGTTAGAGCTTATGCCATATGTTGTGTCCTTGTTTTGTGATACGGGACTGATCGGGACCTATACTGGACATTTGTACTCGTGCAAGTGTCCTGATGCCTAATCCGATACCTGCCGGCAGGAGTCCCACCACCAGGTATCACGGAGGTGCGGTAAGCTGCCTGCACCCTCCACTCCTGAGCTATGCAGTGCACTCAGCAGCTGAGTGCACATCATAGCCTGGACCCGATTTAACCCTTTAGACGCCGCGATCAAAGTTGATCGTGGCATCTAAAAGGCCTGAGATGTAGTGCCGGTTAGCTCAGGGATGTAATCACGGTGTCACGATCAACTGTGAGGATGGTCGGAGGTCCCTTACCCTGCTCCGTGTGTCCGATCATCGCTCCTTTACTGCTGCCAGCCATGGCAGGCATTAGTAAAGGAGCACCGTTAACACTGATCAATGCTATGCTATGGCATAGTATTAATCAGTGTATGCAATCTACAGATTGCATGTAATAGTCCCCTATGTGAAAAAAATAAAATTAGTAAAAAAATTATTATAATGTGAATTAACCCCTTCCCAATAAAAAATTTTTGAATCCCCTTGCTTTTCGAAAAAGTTTAAATAAAATAATTTTTCTTAAAATATAAAAAAGCCCTTTCTCTTATAAAGACAAAAAACACCCCTTTTTCCCATTAAGGGTAAGTTCTCATTGACTGATCCACAGCGTATTTTACGCTGTGGATCTGCCGCTGAAGGACCGCTTGGAGCGGCAATACTCCGGCGATACCGCTACAAGCGGACACACTGAAGCGATGTGCGAGTCGCCGCATGCATCACGGCCGCTCCCACTGCTACATGAGCTAGGCAGAGAGCGGCCGCGATGTGCTCGTACACTGCGATTGCGCGCTCCAACTCGCACATCGCAGTGTGCCTCTCTGAGCCGGCACATCTAAAGGCACCACCTTTAGCGGTGGATCCGCAGCATAAAATACACTGTGGATCTGCCCGTTTGAACGTACCCTTAAGGGGGGAAAAAAACCCTGTCACACGACATTGAAAAAAGTATTGGTAATTGGTATCGGTATTTATTTATTTATTTTTTTTAAATCAACTGGTGCCAGAAAGTTAAACAGATTTGTAAATTACTTCTATTAAAAAAATCTTAATCCTTCCTGTACTTATTAGCTGCTGAATACTACAGCGGAAATTCTTTTCGAAACACAGAACTATCTGCTGACATCACGAGCACAGTGCTCTCTGCTGACATCTCTGTCCATTTTATGAACTGTCCGGAACAGCATATGTTTGCTATAGGGATTTCCTTTTACCCTGGACAGTTCCTAAAAATGGACAGAGATGTCAGCAGAGAGCACTGTGCTCATGATGTCAGCAGACAGCTCTGTGTTTCAAACGGTAAAGAATTTCCACTGTAGTATTCAGCAGCTAATAAGTACAGGAAGGATTAAGATTTTTAATAGAAGTAATGTACAAATATGTTTAACTTTCTGGCACCAGTTGATAGTTGATTAAAAAAAAAAAAAAAAAAGTTTTTCACCGGAGTACCCCTTTAAGAAAAAGTATCAGTACTCGTACTCTGTCTTAAAAAAAAATTGTATCATGGACATCCCTACTGTCTATATATATATATATATATATATATATATATATATATATATATATAAATAAAATATAATGTGTGTTAACATCTGATATTAGAAGTTTTGCTGGTTTTATACTAGTTGTGCTGGTCTGATATTTCCTTCAGGCTGTGTTGTCCTGATCTGTGTTTATTGCTCTTTATCTGACCCATTCTGCAAGACTACTACTTCCTTTGGGTATGTTTACTTTCTGGAATGTCTACCCAGGGATATTCCGGGTCGGAGAGTCCGTCTGAATGACCGTCACTATCAGGACCGCACTGGCCCGCACCATCTTCATTGACGGCAATGCAATCTGCACATAATTCTGCCGAATTTTCAGCCACTGATATTCCACAGTGGGAATAGGTCAACAAACGACCCATTATACACCAATTTTTGAATAGTGCAGGGGAATTCTACAGTGTGAACATACACTTTGTCTGCTGAGATCTATTGGTCAGTTGTCATTTGTTTTTGCTTCTGACATGTTTATACAAGCCTGTATGAATTTCTTGGTTGACTGCAGATTGGTCCCACTATTCTGCTCTACCTAAGCCTAGGGGGGTATATGAGAACCAGGAGCCGCCATTAGGACCCAGTAGAGACGACAGTGGAAGTTAGAGCCTGGTTCTATAGTGTTGCAACTCATCAGCATAGTTAAACTCCTTGTATAAGCTAAGCCTGTTTAAAGGGGAACTCTGGTACTTTACAACTTATCAGGATAGGGGATAAGTGTCTGATCTCTTGCCCGGGACCCTGGATGTCCCACATGAAGCGGTGGTCAACATGTCCCCTCAATGCATCTCTATGGGAGAACCAGAGATACACAAGCACTATATCTCCGGCTCCCCCATAGAGATGCACGGAGGGGTGTATTGGCCACCTCTTCATGCGACGGTTGTCACAGTGGAGCGGTGGCTGCTCATTCATGGGGAGAGCCGGGGTGCCGGACAGGAGGTAATGGGGGTCCCAACAATCAGACACTTATTACCTATCCTGTGGATAAAGGATACGTTGTTAAAGGGGTACTATGGTGGAAAACAATTTATTTTAAATCAACTGGTGCCAGAAAGTTATCCAGATTTGTAAAGTACTTCTATTAATAAATCTTAATCCTTCCAGTACTTATCAGCTGCTGCGTACCACAGAGAAAGTTCTTTTCTTTATGAATCTCTGCTGATACCTCTGTCCATGTCAGGAACTGTCCAGAGCAGGAGAGGTTTGCTATGGGGATTTGTTCCTTCTCTGGACAGTTCCTGACATGGACTGAGGTGTCAGAGCACTGTGGTCAGACAGAAAGGAAATTCAAAAAGAAAATAACTTCCTCTGTAGTATACAGCAGCTGATACATACTGTAAGGATTAAGATTTTTTTAATAGAAGTCATTTACAAATCTGTATAACTTTCTGGCACCAGTTGATTTAAAATACATTGTTTGGGGTACTCCGCCCCTAGCATCTTATCCACCATCCAAAGGATAGGGGATAAGATGTCAGATTGCTGGGGACCCCCGGGAGCTCGGCTGCAGCACCGCGCTATCATTACTGCACAGAGCAAACTCTCTCTCTGTGCGTAATGACGGGCAATACGGGGGCCGGAGCATCGTGACGTCACGGCCCTCGTGACATCACGGCCCCACCCCCTCGTGACGTCACGGCCCACCCCATTAAATGCAAGTCTATGGGAGGGGGCGGTAGGACCGCGGGACACTGCGCCTTCACCATTGACGGCTATGCAGTACTCGCGGACTTCCGCGCAAAGAATGAACATGTTCTTTCTTTGCGTGGAACAATTTCAGCGGCGGCACTGTCCGCCACTGAAATTCCGCAGTGTGAACGGGTCTCGCGGAATACCCATTCACACTGATGCTAACGTTCACTGTGCGGAATTCCGTGGTAATTCCGCAGTGTGAACATACCCATAGAAGACCTTAGGGCAAATGGACGTCATCTCTTGCTTTGGCAGACCCAGACCATCCTTGGCCTCTAGGTGGCCATCTTGGCCCATTTTTTTTTTTTGGGCAATAACAGGTGATTAGTTCATGAAGGGTATTCGTCATTGGGGCAACAAAGAAAACCTATCTTTAGCATATGTACTGTAAACATTTGAGAACTACAAGTCCCAGCCTAATCATGCAGAGTCTATGCTGCTTGTTGTATTGATACACTAATTTTAGTGATTTCTTCATTATGCAATAGATAAGAGCCCAAATGACATTTTCACCATCGAGACTCAGTTTACAGCTACATATGAACTATTTTAGGTATTTTAGTTCAGCTTTTCTGTGTTTTGTAGTTAGAGAACCTCCAGTGGTAAAGTACGTACTTGTCAGGGCTCTCCGATAGGAAGTCCCTGCATTTTATGTTGGTAATATTGTGGTTTCTGAGGTCTGAAGAACAGCCATGGTGCTTTCCTACAAGAACCACAAATTAATGTGTTCAGGAATAGAGATTGATCAAGCGACTCTAAGGTGACGTGCAAATCCCTAACATCGTAATAAGGGATTTCTATCAAGTAGCATCACTATCTGTAATCGCTAAAGACGGGTTGACGCCAACCATAACATTTGGCATTTTAGAGAACATAACATTACAATGTACTATTGTGAAATTATTACATTAAAGGGTTTATCCAGGAAAAAAACTTTTTATGTATCAACTGGCTCCGGAAAGTTAAACAGATTTGTAAATTACTTCTATTAAGAAATCTGCATCCTTTCAGTACTTATGAGCTGCAGAAGTTGAGTTGTTCTTTTCTGTCTAAGTGCTCTCTGATGACACGTGTCTCGGGAACCGCCCAGAGTAGAAGCAAATCCCCATAGCAAACCTCTTCTGCCCTGTGCAGTTCCCGAGACAAGCAGAGATGTCAGCAGAGAGCACTGTGGCCAGACAGAAAACAACAACTCAACTTCAGCAGCTGATAATTATTGGAAGGATTAAGATTTTTTTAATAGAAGTAATTTACAAATCTGTTTAACTTTCTGGAGCCAATTGATATAAAAAAAAAATATATATGGAAAAACCCCTTTAACTACGCTGTAATCGGAGGGGACTGAGGGTTCACTGCATTCATGCGAAAATGAAAGCCCTTTCTGTTTCGGCCAGAAGAGATCAGTAAAAATGTTATGTCTTCTAACACTTTGTCCTTTTTCTGTCTTCTCTATGCCGTCTCTGTACGCCTGCTGATATTAAGGAGTCTCTTTATACTGCACGGCCGACTCTTTTATAGTATTATAAAATGTATAGGGTTGTAGTAGTTTCAGCCCCATTCATTCTTATATACCTGTGAATTGGTATTCTATTGACTGGTGGCTCCATTTACAGTATTAGCTGTCTATACATTAGTACAGTGCTTCCCAACCAGTGTGCCTCCAGCTGTTGCAAAACTACAACTCCCAGCATGCCCGGACAGCCGAAGGCTGTCCGGGCATGCTGGGAGTTGTAGTTTTGCAACAGGTGGAGGCACACTGGTTGGGAAACTCTGCATTATCAGTTACTGGATCAGGTAAAGTGCTATCCTAAGTGATAAGAAAAGACTGTTTCCGTCCCATATTCGAGCGGTAATGTGACCATGGGCTTAAGGGGTACTCCGGTGGGAAACTTGATGCCAGAAAGTTAAACGGCTTTGTAAATGACTTCTATTAAAAAAAATCTTAATCCTCCCAGTACTTATTAGCGGCTGTATACTACAGAGGAAATTCTTTTCTTTTTGGCTTTCTTTTCTGTCACGACCACAGTGCTCTCTGCTGACACCTCTATCCGTGTCAGGAACTGTCCAGAGCAGCATAGGTTTGCTATGGGGATTTGCTCCTGCTCTGGACAGTTCCTGACACGGACAGAGGTGTCAGCAGAGAGCGCTTTGGTCAGACAGACAAAAGAATTTCAATAAGAAAAGAATTTCCTCTGTAGTATACAGCCCTAATAAGTACTGGAAGTATAAAGATTTTTTTTTTAATAGAAGTCATTTACAAATCTGTTTAACTTTCTGGCATCAGTTGATATAAAAATAAGAAGGTTTCCACCGGAGTACCCCTTTAAGCCCATTGTATGCATTTCATCAGATGTAGCATGTCACGACCTCATTCTAGGCCCAGACCAGAACTTTTCAAGTCCTGTGATGCTTG
This sequence comes from Hyla sarda, assembly GCF_029499605.1. Classification (NCBI taxonomy): domain Eukaryota; kingdom Metazoa; phylum Chordata; class Amphibia; order Anura; family Hylidae; genus Hyla; species Hyla sarda. Next base: position 31,039,282 of record NC_079199.1, on the reverse strand, counting down.
TTTTTAGAGATGAGCGAACTTACAGTAAATTCAATTCGTCAAGAATTTCTCGGCTCGGCAGTTGATGCCTTTTCCTGCATAAATTAGTTCAGCTTTCAGGTGCTCCGGTGGGCTGGAAAAGGTGGATACAGTCCTAGGAGACTCTTTCTTAGGACTGTATCCACCTTTTCCAGCCCACGGGAGCACCGGAAAGCTGAACTAATTTATGCAGGAAAAGTCAGCAACCGCCGAGCTGAGAAGTTCGTGATGAATCGAATTTACTGTAAGTTCGCTCATCTCTACTTATTTTGTTAAAGTGGCTGCAGTCAATCATAGGCCGTGCTGTATTTATGGTATACTAGCTTTTCTGTTTATAAAATCACATAGACTTTAGTGCTTGGCATGCTCTCTTTCCTATTTCCCTTCTCCTCTGAATTTGCCTTTCTGATGGACACACTAGACAAAGCACCTCTTGCATGGACGCCACATGGTCTTGTGATAAGGCGTCTACAGAAACCCTCTTTAAAGGGGTTATCCAGGAAAAAACTTTTTTTTATATATCAACTGGTTCCAGAAAGTTAAACAGATTTGTAAATTACTTCTATTTTAAAAATCTTAATCCTTTCAGTACTTATGAGCTGCTGAAGTTGAGTTGTTCTTTTCTGTCTAAGTGCTCTCTGATGACACGTGTCTCGGGAACCGCCCAGTTTAGAAACAAATCCCCATAGCAAACCTCTTCTACTCTGTGCAGTTCCCGAGACAAGCAGAGATGTCAGCAGAGGGCACTGTTGCCAGACAGAAAACAACAACTCAACTTTAGCAGCTGATAATTATTGAAAGGATTAAGATTTTTTAATAGAAGTAATTTACAAATCTGTTTAACTTTCTGGAGCCAGATGATATATATATATATATATATATATAAGTGTTTTTTTAAATTATGTGTGAGCATACCTTAACATGGTATTTATTGTGTACCCATCAGATTCTCTATTGACAGGTGATAAATTCCCATTAAAGGGGTACTCGGGTGGAAAAAAATAAATATTTCAGATCAACTGGTGCCAGTGAGTTATACAGATCTATGAATTATTTCTATTTAAAAATCTTTAGCCTTCCAGTACTTATCAGCTGCTGTATGCTCCAGAGGAAGTTGTGAAGTTATTTCCAGTCTGACCACATTGCTCTCTGCTGACACCTCTCTGTGTGTCAGGAACTGTCCATAGAAGGAGAGGTTTGCTATGGGGATTTGCTCCTGCTCTGGACAGTTCCTGACATGGAGGAGGTGTCAGCACTCCAGTAGCTGATAATTATTGAAAGGATTAAGATTTTTTTAATAGAAGTAATTTACAAATCTGTTTAATTTTCTGGAGCCAGTTGATAAATCTGGTCAATCACTGACTCCTGTATTATCCTCTTTAGGTTGACTTACCTGAGGAGTAGTAATTGGTGATAAGTTGCACTGAGTTGTTTAGTGTACAATGCACATGAATAGTGACTGCAATGACTCTGACCTTTAGCATGTATTGCTAGTAAATATTGGATCACACCTTGGTGCGGCTTCAGATGGCGATTGTACTGAAGCCAATAGATTACTCATGTGGAACAATACAAGCAGGTCATGTTTTATTACAGTTTTTTTAATATATTTTTTATTCTATTTTCTGTACATGATTGTGGGGAAGCTACCTTGCTTCTGCTTTGTTAACAAGAGTTTAGGCTAAGTTCACACTTCTGTTGGGCTCCGCTATGTGGAGCTTTGTCTACAATTCCATTAATGTTAGCAGAAAACAAAGCAGAACTGCGCCCGTGGGTCACATATGATTAGTTCCCTGATATGATAATGCATTCATTCGAGGGGGGATAAGATGTCTAAGGCCAGAATACCCCTTTAACGGGACCTAACCAAACAGCAAAGTGAACTTAGCCTAAGTGAGATGATTTCCAGCAGCCACATGGACCCTAAGGCCATGTTCTCATGCCGGTGCTAGGACCGCTCAGAATTGCGCCGTCTCATAGACTGTAATGCATTTCTGTGCAAACTCTTCAGAAACAGTACACATGTCTATTCTTGCTCCAGATGTCGAAATCAGAATTTCCGCTCCATAAAAAACTGCTGCAGCAGAATGTCCGTGCGGAATTCTTCTACGGAATTCCGAATGGAAATTCCATCATGTGAACATAGACACTAAGCGTCTGAAGGCAACGCGTCTACAAATGTTTCAGGCATGCTTTGTGATCTGTGCAGGGAGGGGGAGAAGGGAGCTGTGACTGTTTCGATGGAACGGTAATGTGCATACTCTACTGCCCCTCCATTCCTTGTCTCTGGGAGCTCCATACCTTTCCCATAGATAATGAATGAAGCGGCGGTTGCACATGCACACTGCTGCGCTTATTTAGAGGGAAGGTTTGGGGGTCCCAGTGATTTGCTTTCCCATTAGTTCCCATGGAACAGCTGGAGGCACACCGGTACACTGCTTGCTATGGGGCAACAAGGGTGGGTTACATTAAGGATCTCTCACTCACCAAGCAACTAAAAATTTGAGGTTTAGTAATAGATGAAAAACAAAGTGGGCATCAGTGCACTGGTCCACATCAGTGACTCCGGGATGTGCCATAGACTTAGGTGAGACAAGTGACACCGATCTTTGAGTTTCCAGTTGACATTTCAGGAAAGTGATAAAAGTGCAGTGACCCGTCTCCATCCTTCGGAACATCAGCTGCAGATAGACCTCTGATGATTAATGTGTATGTGTGTGTATATATATATATATTATATATATATATATATATAATATAACTCAACGTGTGTGTGTATATGTATGTATGTTCCACAAAAACTTTCAAACGGCTAAAGATATTAACATGAAACTTGGCACACGTTACTTATATGTCAACAACAAACATAGGGTAGGTAATTTAACCCTTACTCACCCCCATTTGCCAGGGGCGGGGCTTATGTTTAAAGTCCCATACAAGTCTATGGGAAATGTATGTTACTGCATAACTTCCAAACGGCTGGAGATATTTCCATAATACTTTGTCACATGTTACTTATATGTCCACTTAAAATATAGGATAGTAAATTTAACCCTTAACTACCCCCATTTGTGGGGGTCGGGGTTTTTGTTTAAAGTCCCATGCAAATCAATGGGAAATGTATGTTCCCATGTAATTTCCATAGGGCTGGAGCAATTTCAATACCTGGTACACATATTACGGGTCGGGATAGGAGGTCGAGATATGAGGACGGGATATGAGGATGGGTTAGGAGGTCGGGATAGGAGGTCGAGAGATAGGAGGACGGGATATGAGGTCTGGGTAGGAGGTCTGGGTAGGAGGTCTGGGTAGGAGGTCTGGGTAGGAGGTCTGGGTAGGAGGTCTGGGTAGGAGGTCTGGGTAGGAGGTCGGGATAGGAGGACGGGATAGGAGGACGGGATGTGGGGTTGGGATATGACAACAATATATGAGGACGGGATATGAAGTCAAAAGCTTCCTCCTTTGTTTATTTTCCTCCCCAACAAGGATTAGGAAGGAAAAACCGGGCAACGCCGGGTACTCAGCTAGTGTGTGTGTGTGTGTGTGTATATATATATATATATATATATATATATATATCTCCTGTACATTAAGTGAATGCAGAGCCATTCAGGAGTGATGCTTTATTTCTATGTATAAGAACCCTGTAGGCAAGAACTATTCATAACCTGCTTTATTCCTTGTTCTCTGACTGATACCAGCGTGAGGCCTTCATTGTAGGTCCACCCACTTGGAAATAAAGAACAATATAGACCCTATAAGGAGAAAACTAAAAAAAAATAGAAGTCTGTGGATGAGGAAGCGTTTAGGGAAAAAGCAGCTATGACTGGTATTACCCCTTATCAGCTCAGCATAGCTAGATAGTAATAGGTTAAATGTATCTTGCCTACAGCGCATGTATATATATATTTATATGTCATAGCGTGTGTGTGTGTATGTATATGTATATGTATATATATATATATATATATATATATATATATATATATATAATATATGTGTGTGTATATATATATATATATATATATATATATATATATATATATATATATATATTATTAGCATGTATGTGGGTCCAGGGTGTAGAACACTGTCTCCCAACCAATGTGCCTCTAGCTGTTACAAAACTACAACTCCAAGTATTTCCCTTTGTGCAAACACGTGTTAATTTTACAAGCCTAATGTTTATGGTGGCAAAAATAAGCGCCATGACGTTTTTGGTCTAAAGTTGTTACATTTAAAAAAAATATTTTATTAGGCTGAAAATATTTTAGGGTAAGTTTTACATCTATACCACAAAGCACAAACCATATGTACCAAAAAAAATAGACCAACTTGGGTCAAAGTTACATCCGTTTTTATCGTATGATTTTTTTTATTATTATTTTTTATTTTTATTTAAATGTCACTTGTTATTATGTAAAACGAGCAAAAGAAATTTGGATATTTTTATTTTATTTACACAAGTAGACTTATTGTGACCATACAGGATTTTTCTGTGGTTCAGTGGAGTGTGTAGAACGTTTCTATAAAATAAAAAATCATAGACAATCCGGGAGACAAAACTTAGCCAAAAGTAACATACATTTGACTACGTTTGCATACTGGAAGTCTTTGGCTATACCACAGCATATGTATAGGTACCGTTTAAACATATGTCCCCACGTACTGCTGTGGTATAGAAATCAGGCCTTAGGCTACATTTGAAGGATCTGGCTTCTGTATACTGGGGCATATGTCAGTATACCATTCTCTGCTACTTTCTGACATATTCCACTGAAAGAGTGGGGAAATGGTGTGACCATACCTTACTTTGATCTGGTGCGAAAAATTAGGGACCAGGTTATCTGGATGAGAATGGAGCAGGTACAGTAAAATGTAGTGAACGTTCTGTGAATAAAATAAAATAACCAATAAAGGGTCATGGAAAGGAGCAGAAAAAAACGGAACCTTGTATAGGCGCTGATTGCAAAATCCAAACCATTCAAACACAATTGTGTAAGAGAAAAGTGCCAGGAGGTATTAAATTTATTAATAAACTTCCAATGACGCGTTTCGGAGGGTATTTCCTCCTTCCTCAGATTGGCATACAGGACAGGGCACCAAACGGTTCTTTATATACAGTAGAATCTGCTCTTGTTTGTTATATGCAATGGTAAGGAAGAAAAAAACCCTTTTCAAAGGGCGCTGCTGTTGTCCTGGTGAGATGAAGATGAAAAGTCCGAGGCAGAAGTATTTTGCAAGATATAGCTACTGATGTGAAGAAGGGGGCGCTGTCCCCCGAAACGCGTTATCTAGCCTGTATCCCTGCTTGCTATGATTCTACACCAATAAAGTAGCTATATCTTGCAAAATATTTCTGCCTCGGACTTTTCATCTTCATCTCACCAGGACAACAGCAGCGCCCTTTGAAAAGGTTTTTTTTCTTCCTTACCATTGCATATCTATCCAGGACTGGCTAGTCCTGTCCTGTACCCTGGGCTTAGCAGCTGTATCCGGTGGACTATTATCCATACCACTAACCCCACTGTGGGTCTACATGCGAGTTTTTTGCTCGCTCAAGGTGAGCATCCATCATCTACTCTTCGACTAACCCCTCCCACCTGTCATCAACGGTATCACACTAGGCACCTTTCCGTCGGTCTTTCCTTCTTTTGCTTGTTTGTTATAGTCCTTCTTAGGCTGGGTTCACACCACGTTTTTGTAATACAGTTCCCGTATACTGTTTCAATTTTAAAACCATACGGAACCGTATTGAAAACCGTATGCGTTGACTCTCCATTGAAAACAGTATCCCAAAAGATGCATCAGGTTGTGTCTGTTTTCCATTCTGTACGGTTTTGTCCGTTTTTTCCCGTACCCAAAACCGTAGCCTACCACAGTTTTTGGTCCGGATGAAAAACGGTATTGAAACTTATATGTTTTTTTTTTTTTTTTTTTAACATGGGAGTCAATGGGAACCGTACAGAACCGTATGTGCGAACGGTTCCATCCGGTTTTCACCATACGGTTTTTAACTTTGCACAGTTTTTTTTCTTGGAATTTCAATCAAACAAGTGAAACTGAAACTGTATTCAAAATGGAGACAAAAGTTAAAAACTTATGTTTTTTTTTTCTTAAAAAAAACAAAACGGATACAACCGGACATCACTTTTCAAACCATCTACGGATTAAAAATGTTTACACTTGTTTTGATACAGTTTAGTCCGGTTTTGAGGAATCTGTTTTTTATCAAAAACCTGATACTGGAACTGTACTGCAAAAACGTGGTGTGAATCCAGCCTTACCTTGATTTTGGGTCACCTCGGGGGCGCTGGTTTACATTGAAGAGAGGCATTGGTATATAAACACTTACCTTCAGGCAATGCTCCATTGGGGCAAAAAACAATGCAAGTAAGGACCAATGCAGAATGAAGAAATCAATCGTACATGAATCAAAGGATTTGTTATTTCCTTAGCGTTCATTGGCAATCATTTACGAAGAGTGTTGTGTAGGTTTCTTTGTGGGTTTTAATTCCCTACAATTTATTTTCCACTGTATTTTTCTAAGGATTCCCTACATTTTCCACTTTCCCTACACTTTGCTTTTTTTACACATGCTCTGATTTGTAGCTGAAATCCACCACATTTTACATGGAAACCTTAGTAAATATGTTATTTTTTTGTGTGAAAATGTCTGGAACACGCCCTTTTTTGAGACCACGCCCCATTTTCCACGTGGCCACGCCCCTTTTCGGGTTTTGTTAGCAAAATGGAGAGTTAGTCTGTTTTGTTTCAATTCTGTCGCAAAATCTGGAGCAGACAGAATTTCTGGCACAATGCGACACAATCTGGCGCACAACCTGACAAAACATGTCGGGTTTGCAATAGTAAATGAGGGCCAATGTGTATCACTCATGAAAAAAATAGGATGATATGTTAATAGAGTGGGGCTTTTTCCTAATGTATACTGGATAGCATGTAGGTGGAGGACCCCTTTAGTTGCATTATTCTGTACTATTTTTCCTCACGTGATTTAGGTTCATGTAGCCATTGTCCTGATCCTAGAAAAACCTACAGAAATGTTGGAAGTGAAAGGCTATGCCAGTGTTTCCCAACCAGTGTGCGCATGCTGGGAGTTGTAGTTATGCAACATCTGGAGGGCTGCAGTTTTGAGTCCACTCCTCTAGAAAACTGTTCTTATTCTGGGAGTTGTAGTTATGCAACAGCTGGAGGCACACCGGTTGGGAAACACCGGGCTATGCTGAAGGCACCAATCACTAAGATCAGACTTTCAGCTAATGAGGTGACCTATAAAGTATTAATAAAACAGTCGGTGTGATGACATTTCATTTGATCTTTTAGCCGGAGGCGACTTGCTGGAGTTCTGCCCTTTTGTTGTAAATGCGTCTATGCAGAAAAAGGGCAGCTGTCCTGTGCATGCAAAAACCTGTGCTGTTAAATTGACTATTAATGGATTAGATTACCAACCTTCCTAACACTTTCACACGTTGTTCAGTGTTTATGCACTAGATGAAAATATAGTTATCATATGTCTGGCACGTCCTGTAGCTGGAAAAATACAAGCCCTTATCTCATTCCCATTGGTATTTTAAGCTCAGTAAGGGTGCGTTCCCACCTGGCATATACGCAGCGTATTTCACGCTGCGCAAAATTTGCGGCAGCAGCGGGAAATACGCTGCATATTCCTCGCTCACTATACATACAGGGCTTTCCGGCAGCAGCCTTATGCGTGTAGTGAGTTTCGGAGGCGGGGCCGTGTGCTGGCGTGACTGTGACGCGCGGCTCTGCCTCCAAAATTCACTGCACACATAGGGCTGCCGCCGGAAAGCTCTGTGTGTATAGGGAGCGAGGAATACACAGCGTATTTCCCGCTGCTGCCGAAAATGTGAAATACGCTGCGTATATGCCAGGTGTGAACGCACCCTAAAGATGGGCAAACTACATTTCGAAACAGTGACACGGTTCAAATGCAGGGCTTCCCGGGCAGTTTATTGTCCTAAATCAAAATACAGCCGGATTCACATTGGCACAAAAAAAAAAATCTAAACCTGCTTGTCAGGCACTAACTAAATACTTTAGGTGGCCTACTTGGGGCCACTTGACAAAACAAACTTTAAGGGTACGTCACACTCACACGAGCGGACCGACAGCGTATTTTATGCTGCAGATCCGCTGCTGAAGGACCACTGCATGGTGGCTTTACATGTGCCTGTCCGCATTGTTAATACGCCGCTACAAGCAGACACATTGAAGCAATGTGCGAGTCGCTGCGCATGCGCAATGTACTCGCACGCATCCCTGCCGCTCCCCTTGCAAACCACCGCTTTTGGAGGCTGCAGCCATAAGGAGTACAACTTCTATTTATCTTACTAGCAGAGTAGCTTTTAGCTAGTTTTAACACCCAGTGCTGAATTCAGCACCTGTGCTGATCTGGGCTAGTCTGAAAACCTGGCACGGCCGAGGAGGTGGCATAAAAGGCCCCACTGTCAATCCTGTATATGTGTGTATATATATATATATATATATATATATATATGTGTGTGTGTATCAGCAAATCCAAAAATGCACACACATGCAAAAAATATATATATGCAAACATTTTGGGAGGTTTACCCGAGATGAACGTTGGTGTTATGTAAAAAAACAAAAAGTGTGCACACAGTGCCCGTGTGCTGTGCTAATGCTTTGTCTAATGGCAGGTATATTACTTAGTCCCTCTATAATCTTTGTGCTTTATTTTGTAATGTTTTCATTCATTACATAGGGATAATTACATATTAGGTCGTGTGCCAAAATGGTTGAAATTCCCTGGGCATTGTGTTATTATATTTTAGTTTCAAGCCACAGTAGTAGAAAAAGAGCGTGCTGCAGTGCGCTGTTACGGTACTAATAGGAATTAATTGTGTGAAATGATGTGTGTGTGTATATATATATATCTATTGTAAAATAAGTTTTTCTCTATAAACATGGGTATAGGACAGGTACTATCTCTTTTGATCCAATGTGTGCGCATAGGTCAGTGCATTGTATAACGCTGTTCTGGATTTTTCAGAGCACTGGAATTACTTTGGGTCTGATGAGAATCTTGGCCCAGTGGCTGTGAGTATCCGGAGAGAAAAACTGGAAGATGCAAAGGAAAGCGGACCCCAGTATAACTATCGGATGATCTTTCGAACCAGTGAGGTAACATATTTAAGCTGCTACGTTCTTTACATCTTTGTATGTTTTTCAGCCGTATACAAAGGGGAAAGTTAAAGTCAAACATATGTGAGTACATCAATTGTACGTTAAAGACTTGTCCAGGATTAGAAAAACATGATAGTGTCCTCCCAAATTTAGTGCCGCACATGTCCGCAGGTTGGTTGTGGTATTGCAGCTTAGGCCTGTTTACTTCAATGGAACTGATCTGCAATATCGCACTCAACCCATGGAAAGGTGTGACGCTGTTTCTCTATGTTTTTCTGATTCTAGAAAAGCCCTTAAAAAGCCCTTAAAAAAAAACAAAAAAAAACTTATAGGTGGAAATGAATTGAACACCATACTACTGCTTTCAAAGTGCTAATTTCCTGTAATTTTGGTCTTTTTTATTTTTTTATTTTATTTATTTGTTTTTACTGCAAGAAAAAGAGGAGTCAACCTCGTGAGAGAGCGCTTCTTTAATCGTTAAGTTTTTTTGGATACTGCATTTCGCTTGAATTGTGTCGAGCTGCAGTACTGAAAACAGCCCATGGACAAGAGTGGTGCTGTTTCTTGAAATTAAGGGAGTGTACACTATGATAAGAAAACTACACGCCGCTCCAAGTACTGTGTCCTTTCACATTTGCTCAGCAAAAGCAAATGGCATAAGCAACTGCTGGAGTCCCATTGACTTGCATTGCAGTCTATAGCTTACTTGAAAGGAAATCTGTCAGTAGTATCACCCGCACTAAACCTGTTACACAGACTTGTACTGTGGGTGATACTGATTAGACCGGTACTCACATTGTGTAGATTTGCCCGGCCGTTCTGCCACAAATTGCGTTTTTCTATACAGTGGTCCCTCAACATACAATGGTAATCCGTTTCAACTGGACCATCGTTTGTTGAAACCATCGTATGTAGTTGTCCCCGCCGCTCCGGATCGTCACCGCTGCCCTGGATGTCGCCTTCCATCGCTGTCGCCGCGTCCCCGGGGTGTCCCCGACGCTCTGGCAAGGCCTCTGATTCCCCGGCATCGACACTTTCTGTCGCCGCTCTCCGTCGCTATGCACGCCGTTCCTTTTGGATGACGGGACGGCGTGCGCAGCGACGTGATGACAACGATGGAGAACGCCGACAATGCAGGGGATCTCGAAGAGGACGCTCCGGAGCCCCGAGGACAGGTAAGTGATAGTTAGTGGACCACACGGGGCACCGTAAATGGCTATCTGGTGGCAGCTGAAGCAGTCTGGCCCCGACATACAAAAGCATCGTATGTTGATGCTGCCTTCAACATGCGATGGCCTCTGAGAGTCCATCATACGTTGAAATGATCGTATGTCGGGGCCATCGTAGGTCGGGGGGGGGGGTTCACTGTATATGCTAATGAGGGCCTTGGGGCATGGGCGGAGCTCCGATCCGAGCTTCAGGCACCCTGATGTCATCTTTGCCAGGCAGCCACTGCGCCCGGCTCATCAATATTCATAAACCCCCTCCCTGCTCCTTCGGCCATGTTATAGTACTGCGCGTGCGCCGCTTACTATGCAACGACGTCTGCAGCTGTGAAGCCGAGGGGAACCCGAACCGGGAGGACACAGTAAGCGGCGCATGCGCAGTACTATAACACAGCCGAAGGAGCAGGGAGGGGGGTTATGAATATTGATGAGCCGTGCGCATTAGCCGCCCGGCGAAGATGACATCAGGGTGCCCGAAGCTCAGATCGGAGCTCCGCCCATGCCCCAAGGCCCTCATTAGCATATATAGAAAAAAGCTATTTGAGGCAGAACGGCCGGGCACATCTACACAATGTGAGTACCGTTTTAATCAGCATCACCCGCATTATAAGCCTGTGTAACAGGTTTAGTGCGGGTTATACTACTGATGGATTTCCTCAAACTGCGCGGAAGTGAAAGGACACAGCACCTGGAACCACCTTTAAAGGATAGCGTGCCATTTTTTCTACTCTCCTACAAATTATTATTATTATAGTTCTTATACGTAGTCTGTGCCATGCTGTCAGCTGCATGAAATTAAAAGTAAACCCCTAAATGTGTTCACTTATAATTCTAATGCAGTAGTCTCCAAACTGCGGCCCTCCAGATGTTTCAAAACTACAACTCCCAGCATGCCCGGACAGCCGATGGCTGTCCGGGCATGCTGGGAGTTGTAGTTTTGCAACATCTGGAGGGCCGCAGTTTGGAGACCGCTGTTCTAGTGCAATAATGCCCATTTGTACAGGCCATTATTATTGCTTTTGTGTAAATTGGATTGAACAGTCCTAAGTCTTTCCCTTCTCTGTTATTAATATTTACTCCTGACTTGGGACAATAGAGGATGTGCATTACAGCGGCTACAGGGCACATTCTTGTTGGGGTCTGTAATTTGGGTGGAAATAGTGAATTAAAAACTGACCCTGAAGGCACAGAAAACCTGCAGACATCCGCTGGGAAGATATACAACTTGAAGGAGTGACACTTTTGGACTGTGAAAACAAAATATTTGACCCTAAGATGTGAATGAGTTTTATTGTTCTCCTCTTCTCTTCTACAAGAAGTGACATGAAATGGTCTGTGTTCAGATCCCGACCGATACCTGAAACTAGCCGGGAGAGGAGCTAGGGGATTGTCTCGGTCAGCGTGTTCTTCTCTCCCTGCCCATTCTAGTGATCGGTTGTGGACTGAACACTGGGACCCTGACCTGTCAAAACTAGAGATGAGCGAACTTACAGTAAATTCGATTCGTCACAAACTTCTCGGCTCGGCAGTTGATAACTTATCCTTTATAAATTTGTTCAGCTTTCAGATGCTCCGGTGGGCTGGAAAAGGTGGATACAGACCTAGGAAAGAGTCTCCTAAGACTTTTCCAGCCCACGGGAGCACCTGAAAGCTGAACTAATTTATGCAGGATAAGTCATCAACTGCCGAGCCGAGAAGTTTGTGACTAATCGAATTTACTGTAAGTTTGCTCATCTCTAATCAAAACTTTTGACTTTTCTCTAGGACATGTAAAAAGATTTTAGATGTGTCAGGTGCAGTTTCTATATATTTTTACATACATTTATTTATGATTTTCATTTCAATTTTTCTATCTATATTTTAAAACAATACTAACATCTTGCAGTTTTTAATTTGATCGGATGTCCCCCCCCCCCCCAAATTTTTTTTATTTTTTATTAATTTTACTCAATACCCAATCCTGACCATGTACGTCTATTTATCATGCCTCTATCACATATATTTATTATAAAAATACTTCCTTCCATTAGCTCACAGTGCTAGAAATCCTCTCAGGGGAGGGGGCGTGTCCTTCCTTGTGGTGGTGGGAGGTGATTGGTGTGTGGTGACAGGGGGCGTGCCCCTCCTTGTGGTGGTGGCAGGTGATTGGTTCGTCTGCTCATGCAGCCATGTCCATGAGTCATCAAGCCTGATGTTGCTGCAGGACTGGTTCGTGTCCCAGTAGGTATAGGGACCCCTAGTGGTGGGATTTTCAGGAGCTGTTTTCTTAAATATTCAAAATTTTTCGACCAACCATATTATAAAAGGTCTTTAATTTTCATCAGTAACAACATATAAAAAGTCTTTGGATCTGACCGTGCCTATTTATTAATAAGCTGACACTTTCCATTCTGTAGAGAGAACTTTTCAGCAGTCTCCTCCTTATCATCGCAGATGGGATTACAATGAAAGGTGACACCAGTGTATAGATAAAATGTGATTAGACAATTCATAATAGGTGATGGTCACAGCATTGTTCCTCCCCATTCCTCCATCGGTCACAGAGCATGTCTAGAAAACTTGTAAAATAAATAGGCAGTTGTGGCTGATCACATACCTGTTTATGGTTTGGTGACCCCCATCCCCCACCCCCCCCAGAGATGTGTTCTGTACCCCATGTAACTGTCTAGCTCAGTATTTCCCAACCAGTGTGCCTCCAGCTGTTGCACACTTACAACTCCCAGCATGCCCAGTCAGTCTTTTGCTTGGATTTTTCCAACTCAGTTAGATGGGCAGGGAACACTGGTCACACTACTCAGTCAATGGGCATTGGCTTAATTATACAGGGTTTAGATGTGTGCTGTAGGGTAGGGGGCATGCATATACAATCCCCAGGCCTGAATACAGCTCTGGCCAGCACTCAGTGAACAGGATCTTGCATCTCACGAGATCCTTCATGCCCCCATCCTATAGCACACAGCCAAGCGCTATATAATGAGATCCCTGCCCATCTGATGTGGTAGCTAGACTGTCAGATGGGGTACAGAGCGCTATACTTTGCTCCATTTACTTCAGTGAAAATGAGCTGCAATACCACACACAACCTGAGGACAGGTGTGGTGCCGTTTTTGGAACAAATTAGCTCTGTCTTTCTAATCCTGGATAACCTCTTTAATAAAAGTCAATGAGTCAGCTCCAGTCTATTGTGTCCTATGTTCACGTAGCTGCTTGAAATGCTGTTCACAGAAGAAAGCTGAAGCTCCGGCCATGTGTCTGCCCCTTACAATGTACAAACAATAAAATAACAAAGATCTACAATCGTAAAATGAAAAGAGATTAGGAAAAAAAAAATAATACACATGTCCGTATTTGGCTTTAAAGGGGTACTCCGGTGGAAAATAGAAAGTTAAACAGATTTGTAAATTAGCAACAAGTAATGCCGCTCACCCCTTCAAACAAATCCAGAGCACCTGCGCAAGGACACGCCGGTCCCGCCCGTACAATAGTAGAAAGAAGAATTGTCCAGCGCTGGGTTTGCAGGTAAAAGCTTGCTTTTATTTAGAAAATCCGACAGAAACACCTAACAGAGGACAATGTCTGACGCGTTTCGCACCTGGGTGCTTAATCGTAGACTGAGACGGAGTCTACGATTAAGCACCCAGGTGCGAAACGCATCAGACATTGTCCTCTGTTAGGTGTTTCTGTCGGATTTTCAAAAAAAAAAAAAAAAAAAAGAAAGCTTTTACCTGCAAACCCAGCGCTGGACAATTCTTATTTCTAGATTTGTAAATTACTTCTATTAAAAAATCTTAATCCTTCCAGTACTTATTAGCTGCTGAATACTACAGAATAAATTATTTTCTTTTTGGAACACAGAGCTCTCTGCTGACATCACGAACACAGAGCTCTCTGCTGACATCTCTGTCCATTTTAAGAACTGTCCAGAGTAGGAAAAAATCCCCATAGCAAACATATGCTGCTCTGGACAGTTCCTAAAATGGACAGAGATGTCAGCAGAGAGCACTGTGCTCGTGATGTCAGCAGAGAGCACTGTGTTCCAACAAGAAAAGCATTTCCTCTGTAGTAATCAGCAGCTAATAAGTACTGGAAGGATTAAGATTTTTTATAGAAATAATTTGCAAATCTGTTTAACTTTCTGGCACCAGTTGATTTAAAAAATACCTTTTCCACCGGAATACCTCTTTCATCAAGAAGAATTAATTTTTTTTTAAATAAAAATAAATAAAAAGCTAGGTTACACTTTCCATTTAAGCCTCTTTGTCAATGGGGAGAGAGCTGCTTGTGTACTATTCCTGTGACGCACAGATACTGATTAGACTGGCTAAAATGTTGTGTTTTCAGCCGCCATAACTGTAAATTGTAGTTTATTTCAATGCTCAGTCCTCCTAAATGGAATGAAAGCTGTTTATTTAAGCTGCCTTGGCAATGTGGTTTACATACAAATCACCTTAGACATCTGCTCCGGGCCTTTCACTGCAACCGAATCCACAAAATATTGGCAAGAGGCCTAATAAGCAGATAAAACACGCAGCGGCGTTCGCTACTCCCCTAAAGGTGAAGACACATAGATCTGGATGGTGGGGGGGGGGCTGTCAAGATCAGCGCTCGCTGTCTCAGCATTGCAACCTCGGAAATGTTATTTATTCAATATATAATCATAATGTTTAGTAAATAAACAATTATTTGTACAGAACACTCTATTATAGGGTTTCCCAACCAGTGTGCCTCCAGCTGTTGCAAAACTGCAACTCCCAGCATGCCCGGACAGCCGAAGGCTGTCCGGGCATGCTGGGAGTTGTAGTTTTGCAAAAGCTGGAGGCACACAAACACTGCTTTATTGTCTGTCCAATTCCTGTTACTTTCACCAGTTTATTTTTAAGAATAATCATTTCTAAAATGACACCGTGGAATTTCATGCACTTGCTGGAAAGCCACATTGAATAAAAGGTGACTGGGAGTTGCGCCACATTTATCCCATTTTCCAGTATCTGTTTCTCATCTACTCCTCGCATTCCGGAAAGGCTTCGGG
Organism: Hyla sarda; assembly: GCF_029499605.1. NCBI lineage: Eukaryota > Metazoa > Chordata > Amphibia > Anura > Hylidae > Hyla > Hyla sarda. The sequence continues at coordinate 31,023,820 of NC_079199.1, read as the reverse complement.
ACTTATAGAACCAGGGCAGACTGTCTGACGGCCGCGCTGACCCCTTAAGTACAAGGACAAGGTAGCATTGTGGTTTGGGTTCAGGATTTGACAAGCTATAGGATACGCACATTGACATACGTTTTTTTTTTTTTTTTTTTTTTTTTGTTCACCAGCCAAATATAGCAGCGGTGCCAATTATAGAACGTGTAGGTCGTAAATCACTGCGGCTGACTTTTATTGAAAGCCGCAGCTAATGTCATTGTCTTTGTGCGATGCAGCGACCCTTTGGAGCATGCCTGACTTTTTCTTGTTTGCCCTCCCATAGTAATGATTGTTTAAAACAAGAACAGCCATATAGTAAATCTATAGTCAGAGATGTAGAAGATAAGAGTTTACAAGCAGCAACTAGTCATGATTTCAGCATGGTCGAAAAGCAAACAGAAAGATGTGTGTTAGGGCACATTCACACGGCAGAAGGGGAACCCCAAAAAATTCCGCTCCGCAATTCCGTATGCAGTCACGGATATCGGTTAGACCTCCCGGACTCAAGCTGTCTTCATTGATGGCGATGCGTTTCCGACCAGTCCTAGCACCCATGGGATTATACAAATGTGCGGAATGTCTGCCTGGAAAATAAAGATTCTACACGTTTTCCTACGTGTGAACATGCTCTAAGAAGGACGCTGCTGAAAAGTTTTCTCTACAGAATAAAAAGTCTTCGCTTTTGTTTTTAGGCCCTAGTGGCCTGAATTTATCTCTATGGGAGAGCGAGAGATACAGCTTTCGGGTATGTCCGGCTCTCCCATAGAGATACATGAAGGGGGCGTGTCAGCTGCCGCTTCCTACTGGGCGGTCCTGGGTTGGGGAGTTAGGGTTGGGGGAGAGAATATCTTCTTTAAAGGGGTACTCTACCCCTAGACATTTTATCCCCTATCCAAAGTATAGGGGATAAGATGTCAGATTGAGGGGGTCCCGCCACTGGGTACCCCCGCGTTCTCAGTAACTGCACCCCACTGTCATCACAGCACGGCTTCGGTCCCTCCTGATGTCACGCCCCGCCCAGCCCCCTTAATGTAAGTCTATAGGAGGGAGCGTGACGTGACTGCACGAGGGGCCGGAGCTGTGAGGTCACCTCATTATCGCCCCCTCATTACGCACAGAGATTTTCCTCTGTGCTGTGATGACGGTGGGGTGCCGCTACTGAGAATGTGGGGGTAACCAGCGCCGGGACCCCCTGTGATCAGACATCTTATCCCCTATCCTTTGGATAGGGGATAAGATGTCTAGGGGCGGAGTACCCCTTTAAGCGTCCGGACCCCCGCGATCTGACACTTATCCCCTATCCATGGTACTTATTTAAGAAAATGATCAAACTGCCAAACCACTAAATGTAATAAACCGCCAGAGCCATATGGATTTATCTGGTGCATTCTTAATTAATTAAACAGTATTATAAGGTTATGTTTACAACTTAATTGGATGTGTGATTTGCTTTTACATTTATCTGCACTGTCTGGGAACAGAAGAATGGGGGGGGGGGGGGGGGGGAGCCTGATTCACAAATAGTACCATCAGATCCAGACTGACCCACGAACTATATTTTAATATTAATAAACAATTCTATTTCGTAGTGTTCTGTGCAAAATGCGTGTTAAAAGAAATGGTTTCATAGATTTTTATTCTGGGGGATTTGTCTATTTTGGATTTGTAAATAGGTCCTCGGTGAAGTGTTAAAGGAAGGGATGAATTATTTCTACATGTCCTTGTAATAAGTGCTCCTGCGGCCCGATAATGAGGAGTTATATGACTTCATCTTTTATCCTTAGCTCATGACGTTACGCGGATCAGTGCTTGAAGATGCGATTCCGTCAACTGCTAAACACGGCACAGCACGAGGACTGCCGCTTAAGGAGGTGCTTGAACATGTTATTCCCGAGGTGAATGTACAAGGTCTACGACTAGCCTTCAACACTCCCAAAGTTACAGAGCAACTCATGAAACTTGATGAACAAGGGGTAAGTCTTATAAACATTTTAAGTTTCATTTTTCAGAAAATGAAAAGAAAAAACTGGTATACAGAGATATAAGTAGACTGAAAATACGGTTGTTTGTCCAATCTCATATTTTGAGGTAAAAAGAGTCAGTCATTTATGAGTCTTTCTCCAGAATTCGTAAGATTCTCTTAACAGTCTGTGTATATAACAATAAGATGTAACAAATGTAATATAACAAAGTAAATTGCAGTATATATATGGTAGGAGTTGTCCAAATTCCAGGCCTCTTTTTTAAAGTCTTTTTAGTGAGATCACCAGGACGACTTCCTCCTGTAGACAATTCCTAAGGCTGCATTCACACCACGTTTTTGCAAAACAGTTCCTGTATCAGGTTTTTGATGAAAAACTGATTCCCCAAAACTTGACTAAACTGTATCAAAATGTGTGTACAAATTTTAACCCGTATATGGTTTAAAAAATTATGTCCAGTTGCATCCGTTTTTTAAGAAAAAAACCTATAAGTTTTTAACGTTTCACTCCATTATAAATAAAGTTTCACTTGTTTAATTGAAATTCCAAGAAAAATACTGTGCAAAGTAAAAAACCGGATGGTGAAAATCGGATGGAACCGTACGCACATACGGTTCTGTACGGTTTCCATTGACTCCCATGTTAAAAAAAAAAAAAACAACGTATACAGTTAAATACGGTTTTTCACCTGGACCTAAAACGGTGGTAGGCTACGGTTTTGGGTACGGGAAAAAAACTTACAAAACTGTACAGGATGCAAAACGGGCACAACCTGATGCATCTTTTGGACTACGGTTTTCACATACGGCTTTTACGGGAACTGTATTGCAAAAACTTGGTGTGAATGCACCCTAAGTCTCTCTGTTCTTACAGTAAAGAATCCCCTTCTGTGTTGGTGTAAACATCTCTTACCTCTAGACATAGAGAATGCTCCTATCCTTGACCTACGAAATATATTTATCGTCCAGAAATATAAAAGGGTGTGAAAATGCAGTAAAGTGACCTCCGAAGCCTTTGTGCTGTTTACAGACCGATCTATATACAGGCCTGAATCCAGCATTGGATCCAACAAATGGAACGGCCACTTGTCCTCACATTAAAACAAGAAAGTGTTTGTGCCTGGACCAGGAGAGCGGGTCTCTGGAAGATGCAAACAGATTTCTCCTATAAAGTGTATTAGTGGGTGGATTAGATTACATTTCATACACATGAAACCATATTTTACCAACTGGAAAGCCTCAGGGGTACTCCGGAGGGAAAGAATGTCAAATTAACTAGTTCTAGAAAATTATACAGATTTGTAAATTACTTCTGTATAAAAATTGTAATCCTTTCAGTTAGTGCTGGGCAGTATACCGGTATGAACCGGATACAGTTTTTTTTTCTCCCACGGTATGGATTTTTGCCCATACCGCTGTACCGGTCGGGCCCCTCCCCCACCCTCCGAGTCAATAAAAAAAATTAAACTTACCCGTAATGGGGGTGGTCCGGGCCATCCATCCTTCCTGTAGTGTCCAGCGACATTCCGGGTGGAGGGTGAACCGGTCCGGGCTGTCCTTCTTCTCCGGGGGACCCCTTCTCCACTCCAGGCAGGCTCCGGCCTAGTACGCTGCATAGACGCCGCTACGCCGTGACGTCAGGTGCGTCGCTGCGCACACGGACGTCACTGCGCAGCGGCGTCTATGCAGCGTTACTAGTTCGGAGCCTGCCCGGAGTGGAGAAGAGGACCCCCGGAGAAGAAGGACAGCCCGGACCGGTTCACCCTCCACCCGGACACTACAGGAAGGATGGATGGCCCGGACCACCCTCCCCGGACGGTCCCTGCAGCAACTGGGAAGGTGAGTCAGGGTTCTGGGATGGACAGGGGTCTGTATAATATACTATACCTACAGTAGGCCCTCCAGCTGTTGCAAAACTACAACTCCCAGCATGCCCGGACAGCCAACGGCTGTCCGGGCATGCTGGGAGTAGTAGTTTTGCAACAGCTGGAGGCACCCCTAGTTGGGAAACACTGACCTATACTATACACTACTATATAGTCCAACATGCTGGGAGTTATAGTTTTGTAACAGCTGGAGGCTGTAGAGTTGTTTCTTACATCTATTTAAAAGGGTACTCCACTGCCCCAGTGTTCAGATCATTTAGTTCCAAAAGCCCATTTAGTTCCGCTACGCCACCTCAATGCAAGTCTCAATGTAAAAAAAAATATACCGTGAAATACCGTGATACCGTGATACTTTAGAAAAATACCGTGATACTCCTTTTTGGTCAAATCGCCCAGCACTACTTACAGTACTTATCAGCTGCTTTATGCTCCAGAGGAAGTTGTGTAGTTCTTTCAAGTCTGACCACAGTGCTCTCTGCAGACACCTCTGTTTATGCCAGGAACTGTCCACAGCAGGAGAGGTTAAAGAGGTAATCCGCCCCCCAAACATTTTATCCCCTATCCAAAGGATAGGAGATAAGATGTTAGATCGATGGGACCTCCTGCAATGTTCCGTCTGATCTGTGGGTCCCACCGTGATCTCTGGCCCGGCACCCCAGCTTTTAGAACTTATGTTCATAATGCCAGTTTCTACTGACCATGGTTGTGACGTCACGCCCCCTCCATTCATGTCTACGGGAGGAGGAGTGACTGCTGTGGTTGTTTGACCTTTGCCGTCACACCCTCTCCCATACACATGGCGTGACATCAGAGATCATGGTGGGTCCCACCGATCAGACTCCCCACGATCAGACATCTTATCCCCTATCCTTTAAATAGGAGGTAAGATGTCTAAGGGCGGAGTACCCCTTTAACTATGGGAATTTGCTTTTACTCTTGACAGTTCCTGACATGGACAGAGGTGCCACTGTGGTCAGACTGGAAGGAATTACACAACTTTCTTTGTAGTATACAGCAGCTGTTGAGTACTGGAAGGATTAAGATTTTTAAATACCCCTTTAATATCTGCCCTATTGCTAATCGCCAAATTTCACAGTCCAAAATGAATTAGACCACTGGACCAGTAATGCCCTGGGCAGCTCCCGTGTGTTCTTACCAGGGACTCCATACACCCTAGCGACCATATTCACATTCCAAAAAACACACACGAATCGCGATTGCGTTTATCCAAATGCTATATCCACTGGCCCAAATTGACTGTTTCAGATATGCCAGAAGTTGTTCAAAAACCTTTTTGATATGACTTCCATAACTTTTTCTATACATTTTTTGATAGTTTAACACTTTTCCGCCAGGTCCAAAAAGGGACGTGGCCTCGGGGGAACCGGAGCACAGCTATAGATTGCCTAATTCTGCTGCACGTTTAAAGGGGTATTCCACTGCTCAGCGTTTGGAACAAACTTGTTCCGAACGCTGGAGCCAGCGCCGGGAGCTTGTGACTTCATAGCCCCGCCCCCTCGTGACGGCACGCCCCCTCAATGCACGTCTATGGGAGGGGGCGTGACGGCTGTCACGCCCCCTCCCATAGACTTGCATTGAGATGGCGGGGCATGACATCATGAGGGGGCGGGGCTATGACGTCACGAGCTCCCGGCTCCAGCGTTCAGAACAGTTTGTTCCAAACGCTGGGCAGCGGAGTACCCCTTTAAGCCAACTAACAGTTGGTCTACACTTAAACTAGACATCCTTCAGATACGACCTACTACACTGTGATACATCTGGCGCATTTTAAGCCTGTTTGCCTAAGTTTGCACTGTTTTCGTTTATCTGGGCCAATGTCTTGCGATCACTTGGATGGATCTAGTACATATACATTCATATAGAACTGAACTGATGACTTTTGTATTTTTTTGTTTTTTTTTTAGTTCTTTTGTTTTTATGTTACGATTAATCACGACCCATATGTTACAATTAGGCGTGTCACTTTAACAACTTTCACATGGGTTTATCCTTGGCATTATTACATAGTTTGCAAATAACATCATAAGACATAGTGTTCTCCTGCATGGCAATGTATATTATTTCTCATCGGCTCTATGTATGTTGTGTTTTTTTTGTTTGCTTTGTTACGTGTGCGCTTTATTTTCACATCGTTTGTCTATTGTCCTGTGTGTATTTCATTGCAGGGTAACAATGTATCTCTAATGCCGTGAGTCAGATCTGCTCAGTTTCAGGGACACCTGCAAATATCTTTCTTTATTGCTCGGATGGCAAAGTCAGTTCTATTCATGTGGAGCCTAAAAGCATTCTTTGTATTGTAGAGAAGAGATTACCGAAATCAGATCATGTTTAAAGCAACACGCCCTCGATATAGAATACCCTGTATTAAAATAAATGATATGTGGTTAGCAACTTAAATGGTAGCTGATATACAATTCCCTCCAAAATAATTTGGTCTATCCCCTCCCCCGCCCCCTTTACCAAACATGGCTTCACAGTTTTGGATGATTTCCCTGGAAAAGTTGGGGCTATTCAAAGGTGTTTCTAGCCTTTACAGAACTATGAGGATCGCCTATTAGTAAGATGAAAGAGACTTAGCCCTGGGTACCTGGTTAAAATTTAATATTTGTAACAACCAACTTAACTTGTAAGAACAGTTTTCTAGAGGTGTGGACTCCAAACTGCAGATCTCCATATTGCAAAACTACAACTCCCAGCATGCCCGGACAGCCAAAGGCTGTCCGGGCATGCTAGGAGTCGTAGTTTTGCAACAGCTGCAGACACACTGGTTGGGAAACACTGCTGTAGATCCTTGCTCATAAACCTATTAGAAGGCCTGAGCCCCCTGTTGGCAGGGCCACACGAACAATCACTGATGTGGACATTTGCTGCCATCATGCGTTGGCCACACATCCCCTATTACATGATGAGATTTGCATCATATGAACGATGATATATTTGTTTTGGTTTTTTTTAGCACGGCAAAGCAACGTGATCAGAGGTTGAACGTGCGTTTGCTTGTTCGCCGGTTGATCATTGGCCCTACTACATCGGCCTGCTCGCTCCATGTGATAGGCCCTTGACTTTGAGTATCTTTCTAAGGCTTCTTTCACGCTGGCGTTAGGACACGGCAGTGGGACGGCCATCAGGGGAGCCAGGGAGAATAGCGGGAGAAAAATGTATGCATGTGCCTTCTTTTTCTCCCTCTACTCCCACTCCAAAATAACGGCACCTGACAGACCCCATTATAGTGAATGGGATCCATCGGGCCCCGTCCCAAAAACGGTCGTTAAATGGGTACTCCGGCCCTAGACATCTTATCCCCCCATCCAAAGGATAAGGGGATAAGATGTCTGATCGCGGGGATCCCGCCGCTGGGGACCCCCTGCAATCACTCCGTGTCTGATGACTCACAATACAGGCCAGGGCCGAAGTATCGTGACGTCACGGTTTCGCCCCCTTTTGGTGTCATGCCCCTCCCCCCTCAATGCAAGTCTATCGGAGGAGGCGTGGGGGCTGTCACGCCCCCTCCCATAGGCTTGCATTACAGGGCATGACATCACGTGGGGGCGGAGCCATGAAGTCATGATACTCCGGCCCCTGTATCGTGAGCCATCAGACACGGAGCGATCTTTGCTCCGTGAGGCTGATGACAAGTGGGTGCAGCAGGGAGATTGTGGGGGTCCCCAGCGGCGAGACCCCGGCAATTAGACTTCTTATCCCCTATCCTTTGGGTAGGGGATAAGAGGTCTAGGGCCGGAGTACCTCTTTAAAGGCTGGGGGGGAAATGGGGGGGGGGCACAGCGCCAGTGTGAAAGTAGACTAAGCTACACTGCTCAAAAAAATAAAGGGAACACTTAAACAACACAATGTAATGCCAAGTCAATCATACTTCTGTGAAATCACACTGTCCACTCAGGAATCAACACTGATTGACAATCAATTTCACATGCTGTTGTGCAAATGGAACAGACAACAGGTGGAAATTATAGGCAATTGGCAAGATACCCCCAATAAAGTAGTGCTTCTGCAGGTGGTGACCACAGACCACTTCTCAGTTCCTATGCTTCCTGGCTGATGTTATGGTTACTTTTGAATGCTGGCGATGCTTTCACTCTAGTGGGTTGTAGACTCCGTCTCATGATACCACTAAAGTGGCTCAGGTAGTGCAGCTCATCCAGGATGGCACATCAATGGGAGCTGTGGCAAGAAGGTTTTCTGTGTCTGTCAGCGTAGTATCCAGAGCATGGAGGCGCTACTAGGAGACAGGCCAGTACATCAGGAGACGTGGAGGAGGCTGTATGAGGGCAACAACCCAGCAGCAGGACAGCTACCTCCGCCTTTGTGCAAGGAGGAGCACTGCCATAGCCCTGCAAAATGACCTCCAGCAGGCCACAAATGTGCATGTGTCCACTCAAACGGTCAGAAACAGACTCCATGAGGGTTGTATGAGGGCCCGACACCCACAGGTGGAGGTTGTGCTTACAGCCCAACACCATGCTGAACGTTTGGCATTTGCCAGAGAACACCAAGATTTGCAAATTCGTCACTTGTGCCCTGTGCTCTTAACAGATGAAAGCAGGTTCACACTGAGCACATGTGACACTGTCTGGAGACGCCGTGGAGAACGTTCTGCTGCCTGCAACATCCTCCAGCATGACCGGTTTGGCAGTGGGTCAGTAATTGTGTGAGGTGGCATTTCTTTGGGGGGCCCGCAGCCCTCCCATGTGCTTGCCAGAGGTAGCCTGACTGCCATTAGGTACCGAGATGAGGTCCTCAGACCCCTTGTGAGACCATAAGCTGGTGCGGTTGGGCCCTGGATTCCTCCTAATGCAAGACAATGCTAGACCTCATGTGGCTGGAGTGTCAGCAGATCCTGCAAGAGGAAGGCATTGATGCTGTAGACTGGCCCGCCCGTTCCTCAGACCTGAATCCAATTGAGCACATCTGGGACATCCTGTCTTGCTCCATCCACCAACACCACGTTGCACCACAGACTGTCCAGGAGTTGGCGGAGGCTTTAGTCGAGGTCTGGGAGGACATCCCTCAGGAGACCATCCGCCACCTCATCAGGAGCTTGCCCAGGCATTGTAGGGAGGTCATACGGGCAAGTGGAGGCCATACACACTATTGAGCCTCATTTTGACTTGTTTTAAGGACATTACATCAAAGTTGGATCAGCCTGTAGTGGGGTTTTACACTTTGATTTTGAGTGTGACTCCATATCCAGACCTCCATGGGTTGATGCATTTGATTTCCATTGATAATTTTTGTGGATTTTGTTGTCAACACATTCAACTGTGTAAAGACCAAAGTATTTCATACGATTAGTTCATTCATTCAGATCTAGGATATGTTATCTTAGTGATACCTTTATTTTTTTGAGCAGTGTATTAAAAATATGGGTATTGTAAACTAAACAATTCCATTAATACAAATCACCTAGTTGGAAGAATTTAGGTCTTGTAATCTGTATGCGTCACCCTGGTTGATCGTACAGTACATGAAATAGTCTACAACCACATTTCTGTCTACATCAAAGTTTCATGTACTAGCTAAATGCTTAGTAGTCTGCATACATACATTGTGTGTGGAATTCCATTACTGTCACCCTGCCAATTATTATTCCAGTTTCATTGAAGTTGTGCATGCTGTAATATATGAGTGAATGTCGTCTATGTAACTGCACCCCAAACTACAATTTCTATGTATCTGTCATATCTCAGTCACATAATGAATGTATGTTTGCTACAACCTGGCGCCAGACTCCCAGATGTTGATTAAAGATATAAATAACTTTTATTAAAATGTAAACATTTTTTGCTTTAAGAAAGTCCTCTAATCCTTTGTATCTTCTAATCCAATGTGTTTTTGACTTTGCTTATGCTGCAATTCTCTGTGTTTTTCAAGTTTCTGAAGTGGTTACACAGAGCAAACAGATATAAAGGCCGAGGCCAGGTTAATGGTTGAAGATACCTGAAACACATAATGTAAAACTCTATATCACAAGATAGATTGTGTGTGTGTGTGTATATATGTGTATATATATATATATATATATATATATATATATATAGTGTGTGTAGATATATGTATATATATATATATATATATATGTGTGTGTGTTTGTGTAGATTTGTATGTACACTATTGACAAAAGTATCTAAGCCACAAGACCATTACATCTATATGAGTTTGTGGATATCTTTCAAAATCCATGGGTGTTGATATGGAATTGTTATGGGTTGAGATCAGGGCTTTGTGCACCAACTTGTGTGCCTCCCTACCAAACTCTTGTCTTCATGGATATATACCACTACAAACTAGCCAAAAAGTGAACACAACAATGATTATTAATAATGGATACATGTTTTTGCAAACTAGCCCCAAAATACCCCTAAAATCATACACTTAAGACATCTTAAAATGCATGGTGGGGGAGCACAAGAGATGGTAACAAAATAATTGTAAGTGGTGTACATATAATATCATAAGAATAGAGACACTAAAGAACATGTACTATTGCACTAGGCCCTTATATTAATAATAATTCATTATAAAAAGAGCAAAAATATAATGAGTATAGAATAAGTTTTAAAAAAGAGCAGCAATAATCGGATGTAAAGTTCTAATAGCAATCAAGTAGGGACCAATAAAGTGCAAACAGTGTCTAACACCACTAAAAAAGAAGTGGCAGAGTGTTCCCCCACCTCACCCTTCGACATGTTTCGCTCTGCTTCCCCCGGAGATCTGGAAAACCAGTGATGTTGATATGAAATTGGGCTACTTTTACGGGAAGGCTTTCCGCAAGATTTTGTGCCTGTTTAGCTATATGACACCAATGTTAGACAAGATTTTGTCTTGCAATTAGTATTTCATTTCATCCCAATGGGGTTGAGATCAGGGCATTTTGATTCGACTTGTGTTTTCCCATACCAAAATCTTGTCTTTATGGATGTTGCTTTGTGCACTGGGGCACAGTCATGTTGGAGAATGACTTGGAAGGACAGGACTTGGAAGCATACAATTGTCTGAAGTGGTCTTGTGTGCTGTTGCATTAACATTACTCTTAAAAAATCATAAAAAAATAACCTTATACTATTCTCCTTCCTTCACCACATTTTTCAATAAGCAATTTGGTAGATAGCGATCTCTTGAGTTTTTTTTTTTTTCCGTTTGCATAAATCACCATTCCATTTATCATCTCTATAGAGTCTTGTGTATTGATCATGAAGCCTTCTGTGTATTTGGCGTTCTCATTTTCTTTGAGGATAAAAATTGATGTTCCACGTTTTCTACACAGCCCATAAAATGGATTGCCAAAGCCGTTAGGTTAATATGGTAATATCTGACTCTAAGGAACATGTACTTGACTGTGAGATGTAAATCTTGCTGTATAAATAAGTTCTTCGGCACATACTGATTTACCATGCTATGGCTGCCAAGGACTCTGTCTTATAAATAGAGAAGGTTTTGTGTGCAGGCCAATCTAGGAGGTTGGAGTGGAAAATGAGAGTGGGCTCTCTCCCAGTTTCCTTGCCCTGGTTTTCTCTTTCTTTATAGTTTAGAGTCTGAAAAGGGAAGAAATCTACAGTTTGAAGTTAGAATACGTGGATCTGCTAAAAGTTATTCTTAAAGGGATACTTTGCCCCTAAACATCTTATCTCTTATCCAATCTCTGGCCCAGCACCCCATATCTGCATGTCAAGATCGAACTCTGCTCCGTGCCAGATTAAGAGCGACCACAGCTGTCATACCCCCCCCCCCCCATAGACATTAATGGAGGAAGGTGGCGACCACTGCCACCCGTAGCCGGTGTTCTGAACATAAATAGTTACAACCACAAGGTGCCGGGCCGGAGATCGCAGGGGGTTCCAGAGACCAGACCCCCTCATGATTAGACATCGGATGGGAAACACTGGTCTAAAGGAAAACAATTCGGCTTAACAAAATGAAATCTGTCATCACTTTTATGCTGCCTGAACCGCAAGTCTTCAGGGAGGTCTCTGGTGGCTTTTTCCTGCCCCACCAACCTTGATAGATAGATCAATAAATAAATATACCCAAACAGCAAGAAATCTATTGGGTCAAGGCTGGTGCGACAGGGTGAAGCTACTAGGGACTGCCCCAATGACTTGTGGTTCAGGCAGCATGAAAATGTATAATGTATTACTATGTTCTATTATACAATGGTTGAACCAAGCACCGTTTTTCATTTAATATATGGTGGTGGTGAAGGAGTCTTAGTACATGAAGGAGTCTCATTACATTAGTCTGTCAGTTATTATGTTTTCTTAATACATATTTAAGGGTAATAAGAAATCCTGAATATCTCCAAATTAATGTTATAATGAGAACCTATAGTCTTTTTAGATGTACCAGAAAATTGGTTTGAAGGTGGTAAAATATCTTTGTATGTCAGTAGTCAAAAGCAGTGTTTCCCGACCAGTTTGCCTCCAGCTGTTGCAAAGCTACAACTCCTAGCATGCCAAGACTGCTGAAGGCTGTCTGGGCATGCTGGGAGTTGGAGCTTTGCAACAGCTGGAGACACCCTGGATGGGAAGCACTGGTCTAAAGCTTAACAATGTGTTTGTGACATTTTTATCATATGAAATGATTTCAAGGACTTAGAAGACCTCCAGCTGGTAGGAAGCTGGTGTAGCAAGGACCTCCAAGGTTATATTTTCTGAAATATTAACTGTACCACGAGCCACACCAGAGAGGCAGCGGGAGATCAGGGAGGTAAACAAGTGGCTCAGAAGCTGGTGTAGGAAGGAAGGGTTTGGGTTCATGGAGAACTGGGCCGACTTCACTGTCGGATATCTGCTCTACTGTAGGGACAAGCTGCACCTCAATGGGGAGGGTGCAGCTGTGCTTGGGGAGAAGATGGCTAGAAGGATGGAGGTGTTTAAACTAGGGACTGGGGGGGAAGGGAACATACAACATAGAGGGGGAAGATAGTGTAGATAGAGAGGGGGGACTTATTAATGTACCTGGGGGTGGAGCGGAGGGAGGGGTTAGAATAGTTAATAGGGATAGGCTCCAAAGGAAGAAAAAACATACACCATTGAATTGCATGTTGACTAATGCCAGAAATCTGACCAATAAAATTGATGAACTGGAGTTGATAATGTCTGAGGAGAATTATGACATAGTGGGTATAACAGAGACTTGGTTGGACGATAGCTGTGACTGGGCGGTCAACATACAGGGTTATTTTCTATTCAGGAAGGATCGGACAAAATGGAAAGGGGGAGGAGTTTGTCTTTATGTAAAGTCCAATCTGAAGGCCGCACTGCGGGAAGATATATGGGAGGGAAACGATAATGTGGAGTCATTATGGGTAGAAATATATGGAGATAAAAATAAAAAAAATTGTGATAGGGGTTTGCTATAAGCCACCAAACATAATACAAGGCAGCAAATCAGAATGAGGTGATAATAATGGGGGAATTTAACTATCCTGATATAAACTGGGAGACTGAGACCTGTGAATCTCATAAAGGAAACAGGTTTCTGACTATAGCTAAAGACAATTATCTGTCCCAAATGGTGCAGAGCCCGACCAGAGGGGGCGCCCTACTAGACTTAATATTAACCAACAGACCTGACAGAGTAACTAATGTGCAGGTAGACGGATACCTAGGAAATAGTGATCATAATATAATACATTATAACTTGTCCTGCACTAAGGGAACCTCTCGATGGTACACAAAAACAATGAACTTTAGGAAGGCAAAAGTTCGATCAACTCAGAGAAACCCTTAACAATATAAAATGGGATAATGTCCTCAAAAACAAAAATACTGACATTACATGGGAGACTTTTAAGAATATTTTAAATTGTCACTGTAATGTATATACCTTTATGGGAATAAAAGGGTCAGGAATAAAAGAAAACCAATGTGGATGAATAAAAATGTTAAGGGGGCAATAAATGACAAAAATAAAGCATTTAAACTACTAAAACAGGGATGGCAGTGAAAAAAGCTATAGAGAAAAATTTAAAATATGTAAAAATAGATTAAAAAAACTCCACAAATATAGAGACAGAAAGACTCCTTGCCAAAGAGAGTAAAACTAACCCCAAAATGTTATTTAACTATATAAATAGCAAAAAGGTCAAAAATGAAAGTGTAAGCCCTTTAAAAAAAAAAGATGAGGAAGACATTATAGATGGGGATCAGGAAAATGCAAATATACTAAACAAATTCTTCTCCATTGTATTCACCAAGGAAAACGAAATGCCAGGTGAAATGCAGAGAGATGAGGTAAACTCCCCTGTACAGGTCACCTGTCTAACCCAGGAAGAAGTACAGTGCCACCTACAAAAAATCAAAATAGACAAATCACCAGGTCCAGATGGCATTCACCCCCTTGTTCTAAGAGAATTAGGTAATAGACAGACCCTATTTTCAATATTCAAGGACTCTATAGTGACAGGGATGGTTTCTCAGGACTGGCGCATAGCACATGTGGTGCCAATATTTAAAAAGGGGTCAAAAGGTGACCCCAGGAATTATAGACCTGTTAGTTTAACCAGCGTTGTATGTAAATTGTTTGAGGGTTTTCTAAGAGATGCTATTTTCGAGTATCTTTATAAAATAAATGCATGACTCCATATCAGCATGTGTTTATTATGGATCAGTCCTTTCAAACTAACCTGATCAGCTTTTATGAGGAGGTGAGCTCCAGACTGGACCAGGACTAATAGCTGGATGTTGTATATCTGGATTTTTCCAAAGCATTTGATACGGTGCCACATAAAAGGTTGGTGCATAAAATGAGGAGGATTGGGCTGGCTCAGTGATAGGAAACTGAGACTGTCACTAGTGGGGTACCACAGGGGTCAGTTTTGGTTCCTATTCTATTTAATATATTCATTAATGACATTGTAGAGGGGTTAAATAGTAAAGTAGCAATCTTTACAGATTATACTAAACTCTGTAAAGTGGTTAACACAATAAAGGACAGTGCACTGTTACAAATGGATCTGGATAGGTTGAAGGTTTGGGCTGGGAAGCGGCAGATGAGGTTCAACAAAGATAAATGTAAGGTAATGCACATGGGGAGGAAAAATCCAGGCTGGGATTACCGTATGTATTAAATCGGAGCACACTTGGGATGACTGACATGGAAAAGGACTTAGGAGTCTTAATAGTTAATAGTAAATTTAGCTGCAGTGACCAGTGTCGGGCAGCTGCTGCCAATGCAAATAAAATCATGGGGAGTATCAATAGGGGCATATATGCCCATGACAAGGAAATAATTCTACCACTGTACAAATCACTAGTCAGACCACACATAGAAAACTGTGTACAGTACTGGGCCCCAGTGTACAAGAAAGATATAGTAGAGCTGGAGAGGGTTCAAAGACGGGCAACCAGAGTAATACGGGGAATGGGAGGACTACGGTACCCAGAAAGATTATCAGAATTAGCGTTATTTAGTTTAGAAAAAAGAAGGCTTAGGGGCGACCTAATAACTATGCATAAATATATCAGGGGACAGTACAGAGATCTCTCCCATGATCTATTTATACCCAGGACTGTATCTATAACAAGGGGGCATCCTCTACGTCTAGAGGAAAGAAGGTTTCTACACCAGCACAGACCGGGGTTTTTTATTGTAAGAGCAGTGAGACTATGGAACGCTCTCCCAGAGGAGGTGGTCATGGTGAACTCTGTTAAGAGTTCAATAGGGGTCTGGATGCATTTTTAGAGAATAATAACATCGCTGGTCATGTATACTAGATTTATAGGGACAGAACGTTGATCCAGGGATTTATTCTGATGCCATATTTGGAGTCGGGAAGGAATTTTTACCTTTAGTATGAGGGTTTTTTGCCTTCCTCTGGATCAACTCAGTAGGGACTCATTAGGGTTATAGGTTGAACTTGATGGATTCTGGTCTTTTTACAACCTTATGAACTATGTTACTATAAACATTGTATATTTGCGTCATTATATCTGCTAACAGCCTTTTTCTCTTTACAGCTAAGTTACCAACTAAAGGTTGGCATCATGTATTGCAAAGCGGGTCAGAGCACAGAGGAAGAAATGTACAATAATGAGTCGGCCGGGCCAGCCTTCGAAGAATTTCTTCAGCTCCTGGGAGAAAGAGTACGACTTAAAGGATTTGAGAAGTACAGAGCTCAGCTGGATACTAAAAGTAAGTTTGGCGCTACCCTCGGGTACGTGGGTGTTTTTTTGTCAATTTTGAATAATTTATAATTTGATTCAAGATCAATTTAAATGATCAGTTTCTATGGCAGCCAATGTTTAGCAATGTTGATTTTACATGCAAAGATATGTCATTTTTCTTTTTTGTTTAGGTAACCAGTTAGGTTAGGTTCTCTGTTAAGCTGGGTTCACACCACGTTTTCTTAAATACGGTTCCCGTATACGGTTTGGAGGAGGGGGGCGGGGCTTAATCGTGGCGCCCACACTCAGCCGTATTCGGGAACCGTATTTAATGCAAGTCTATGAGCCGACCGGAGTGAACCGCAGCCTCCGGTCGGCTTCGTTTTCGGCCGTATGCGGTTTCCCGACCGCAGGCAAAAACGTGGTCGGCTCATAGACTTGTATTAAATACGGTTCCCGAATACGGCTGAGTGCGGGCGCCGCGATTAAGCCCCGCCCCCCTCATCCAAACCGTATACGGGAACCGTATTTAAGAAAACGTGGTGTGAACCCAGCCTTATCTGGAGAGTGTTGACTTAGCAGTGTTGCATACAATACTGTATGCATCATGGCTCACTTTTGTTTACAGCAGAAGAGAATCTGGGGATCAACAGGAGTCCCTGTTTCTGTGTCTACAATGCAGTTGGTGTATTTTATTTCTGCAGTGTGGTTTTTACTGTGGATCTGCAGCAAAATTTGTGATGCTAGCAGATTTAGGGCCTATTTACATGCCAGAATTGTTCTTGGGGCAGCAGGTGCCAACAGAAAAAGCAAGCGCTCGGAAATGCGCTGTCTCCATAGACGGCAATGCATTTCAGAGCAGATTCCGCAGAAAGGGTAAACATATTTTAGATTTTTTTTGTGCAGAGTCCAGAATCTAAATTTCAACAGCTGATATTTCCACCGCGAAAATTCCACTGTGTGCACGGTGCAGCAGTACCCCACTGAAAACAATGGGGGTCTGCTGCACCAGAGTTTTTGAGCAAAATTTCTTGGAAATTCCGTCGTGGGAATGGGTGCCGCCTGAATCATGCGGCACTAGGAATGCTCTGACATGCATAATTTTCATTGATGGCTATGCATTTCCAAGTGGATTTCACCGAAAGAACAGAATGAAGGTTTATAATGCTGTATTGTTGACCTGCTGTTCCAATTTATGGCCAGTGTTTGCTCAATACAATGTCTGTATTACACATCATTGCTGCTCCAGTATTGGCAGGGTAACTTAAGATCTTCAAAGCTGGAGGGGTGAGTGTGTGCGAATTTAGTATTTTGTGCCATAAGCAGTTGCTAGAAGTTTTTTGAAAGCCAGAAAAGCCCTTTTAAGTGTCACAGGTACTGGTGTCATATGAGGAATACTCTGCAGGGAAGGTTGGTTTTCATGTAGCCTTGACCTGTTAAAGCAATGGCAGACCAACCTAAGAGTTACATCTCATGACAATTTAGTGACTTCTGTGACTGAAGAATATACGAAAATATTCTGGTTATTACATGAGTGATTCAAGATGTAGGGTAAGAGGTTCTTTATGTAAGGAATTAATAGTTATGTAGGTACTACAAAGGATTTCTAGTTTAGAGGGCAAGTTAAAGGGGTACTCCGGTGGAAACCTTTTTTTTTTTTTTTTTAAATCAACTGGTGCCAGAAAGTTAAACAAATTTGTAAATTACTTCTATTAAAAAATATTAATCCTTTCAGTACTTATTAGCTGCTGAATACTACAGAGGAAATGGTTTTCTTTTTGGAACACAGAGCTCTCTTCTGACATCATGACCACAGTGCTCTCTGCTGACATCTCTGTCCATTTTAGGATCTGTCTAGAGCAGCATATGTTTGCTATGGGGATTTTCTCCTACTCTGGACAGTTCTTAAAATGGGCAGAGATGTCCGCAGAGAGCACTGTGGTCATGATGTCAGCAGAGAGCTCTGTGTTCCAAAAAGAAAATAATTTCCTCTGTAGTATTCAGCAGCTAATAAGTACTGGAAGGATTAAGATTTTTTTTAATAGAAGTAATTTAGCAGTCTGTTTAACTTTCTGGCACCAGTTGCTTTAAAAAAATAAAAAAAAGTTTTCCACTGGAGTACCCCTTTAAATGGAATTATGCCCATTTAGTTCTGCTCCATATAACCCTGCCTTTAAAGGAGTTCTGTAGTGAAACATAACTTCTCCCCTATCCGAAGGATAGGGTGTAAGTTATAGATTTCGACCCCTCACGTTCGGACGGGGCCCTGGCGATTTCCTTAACGGGGCTCTTGCAGTCTGCTGGAAGGGTGAGTGCCAACCCCCGCACAGAGCGGCGGCCGACACGCCCCCTCCATACATCTCATAGAGATACATGGAGGGGGCGTGTCGGCTTCAGCTTCCTGTGGGGATCGGCACGGCCGCTTCCAGCAGACTGCCGGGTCCTCGTTGGAGATCATGGGGGGGTACCAGCGGTCGGAAACCCGGCGATCTATAACTTATTCCCTATCCTTTGGATAGGGGATAAGTTATGTTTCATTGCACTACTCCTTTAAGGAGTACTAGGGATGCAAGTTTTTTTTTCACCTGTGACATATTGAGCCCCGGCACTAGGAAGAAGATCGGGGCTGGCGCTCAATATGTCACACTGACGCCCAGCTGATCACCAGCTGAGGTGGGACATTGCTGCAGCCGACAATTATCTGACCACAAGAAGCAGGAAGAAGACCGCAGCGGAGGCCGGTAGCAGCAAAAGGTAAGTTCACCATTTATTTCTTTATTTCCCAGAACATAACCAAAATCTATGAAAGAGAAAAACCAGCTCACCACCATATAAGTTCTTGAGAGGAGGAGGACTTAAAGTGTGGATAGGAAGCACGGACAACATCCAACCGCATGCTTGGAGTGAAGATTTGGAATGAAGATTTGGAATAGAGAAAAAGAGCAGGGTCCAGCTCCCAAGGAAAACGGAAAAAATCCAAAATTTTAATTCAAGCCATTAAAAATTGAGTGAACAAAAAAAAAGAGAGGGGGAATAAAATAATAGCAGAAACGCTGACGCGTTTCGGACTATATAGTCCTTAATCATGGCATTATTCCCCCTCTTTTTTTGTTCACTCACTTTTTAATGTCTTGAATTAAAATTTGGGATTTTATCCGTTTTCCTTGGGAGCTGGACCCTGCTCTTCTTCTCTATTCCAATTCTTTATTTCCCAGACTACTCCTTTAATCCACATCCACAAGTATATCCATTATGCCAGTGGTCTCAAACTGTGGCCCTCCAGATGTTGCAAAACTTCAACTCCCAGCATGCCCGGACAGCCGTTGGCTGTCCGGGCATGCTGGGAGTTGAAGTTTTGCAACATCTGGAGGGCCACAGTTTGAGACCACTGCATTACACTGATAAATGTGTGTTAAGTAGTCTGCTACCATTCATAGCTCCACCTGACTCATTAGAAAAGGAAAATACTGTCTACAAACTCTAGGCCACCATCAAAAAGAAATGTGTGATTCATTGTTCCAGAAAGTATTCCCTGGCATGCAGCTCTGTCGATTCAGCGCATTGGAAACTTGAAATGATTGCGGGGCTGGTTTTTGCAGCAAGCGTTTTAGGCATGGTTCAGCTCACATTTGGAACAGTTCAGTATTGAGCAACCATGTTTTCATTCGCCTTTCCTGGCAACAAAACACAGCAGCTGTAAAATCTAGACACATTGTGAAGTAGTAGATACATAGCTGTCTGAGACAAAGCCTGCCTGGTGTTCAGTGCTGGAGCAGCCTCCTTTCTGCTCCGCTTTGCGTATACGATACGTGTTTTTTTTTTTAATTAACGTTTCCATTTGTTAAGAACTTGAGAGCAAACAGACACAGTACGTTTTGTAATAAACAAATTACGTATTAATCGGTTATATCTCATTGTTCTGTCTTTGCAACAATGTAGGGTACACTTAAAGGGAAGGGCTTATTTTGTTCTTAGTTTACTACCTCCCCTAAGAAAAATAAAATAATAATATAAAAAAAAAAAAAAAAACTTTTATGAGGGAAAATTGTTGCATTTTGCAACTGTACGTGAGTCCCCCAGACTTAAAAAATGTAGGTCCTGTCCTCATAATAGACCACCTGCTAATCAACTATTTAAGGCCATCATTTTTTTTAATGGGGTACTCCGCCCCTAAACGTCTTATTCCCTCTCCAAAGGGTAGGGGATAAGATGTCCGATCGTGGGAGTCTGGCCGCTGGGGACTCCTGTGATCTCCAGGGCAGCACCCCAGTCATCCGGTGGCGTGACGCCACAAACACGGAAGCCCCAGGCTTTCATGCTCAGATCGCCGCCGCGCCGTCCCGGAGATCAAGGGAACTCTCTGCGGTCAAACAGCTTATTCCCTATCCTTTGGCTGTTTAGGGCCGGAGTACCCCTTTAAAGACTGGTTGTCCCTGGATAACCTCTTTTGCCCTATCCACAGGTTAAGAGAATAAGGGTCTGATTGGTGGGGGTCCGACCTTTGAGACACCAATATGGGTCTATTCACACGGCGGAATTCCGCCTCAAATTAAAGCGCAATACATTTCTATGGGATTCCACACTCCCGTTGATAGAACTCCCATTGACAGCAGAAATTCGGGAGTGCAGAATCCTATAGAAGTGTATTAGGATTTCAAGTCCATGCAGAAGAAAGAAGAAATATCGGCACTCACCAGTGTAGCTGTAAAGTCTTCTTTATTGAGACATACTCACGGTAGGGATACAGAAGAGAGGGGTGGTTGGTGGGGGGGACAAGTGGTGGCGACCAAGCTCCTGTTTCACACGCCTAGCGTGCTTCGTCTGGACGAAGCACACTAGGTGTGTGAAACAGGAGCTCGGTCGCCACCACTTGTCCCCCCACCACCCCTCTCTTCTGTATCCCTACTGTGAGTATGTCTCAATAAAGAAGACTTTACAGCCACACTGGTGAGTGCCGATATTTCTTCTTTCTTCTGCATGGACTTGATGAATATTGTCTACTATATCTGAGCACCGCCTAAGGCAACACGGCTTCACCTGTTCCCACTCACCATCCATAATCCAGCACACTCACTAATGCAGTGCCGCACCACCTCCAAAGTGAAGTATTAGGATTTCATTTGAGGCGGAATTCCGCTGTGTGAATAGACCCTAAGTGTAAAAGTGAAGGTCTTGAGCATCCCTATTTTTGTCCTTTCCATATGTCCTGAAAGCAGTGACCGTCTGCAGACTTGACCACCACTCAATTCAAACAGGGGCACATGGGACCCCATTCTCATGAATGGCGGAGATCTCAACAATTGGACCTCCACTGATCATACACACGTAACCTGTCTTATAAAGAGGTTATCTAACCTTTCTAAAATTGATGACCAATCCTTAGAGTAGGGCGTGAATATTAGATCATCAGGGATCTGCCTCCCAGCACCCCAAGTGATCAGCTGGTTGAAGGGGCTCTCAATCCTTTCAGCATTGCCGTACTATTAGTAGCGGTGGAAGGTACTGTGTCCTTCATTTGAATGGGACAGCACTGCAGTATTTTGCAATGCTACAAATAGTACAGCAATGCCAGAAATAACTATTGAAAAAAGCTGGGGATGCTGGGAGTCTTCTGGATAACTTCCTGTGCAGTTTCCTCTACAGGTGCTGCAACCTTAAGGCCTGTAATGTCTCAGACAGCACAAACACTTTGTTTTTCACTTTTTATCTATGCAAAATAACCTTTAACATAACACTTCTGACAATTCTCCATTATAGCCTTTTGTGCTGCATGGGTGAATTTTAAAAGCTAGAATATAGAATAGGCTGCCTGTCTGTATAGAATTGCTAAACACTTATAAGGCCACAATGTCAGTGAGTTTAGAAGAAGACAATGTAGACTGCGCTGGAACTCCATGTAACAGAACAGACGCTTATCTTTTCATTCAGCTCAAGGACAGTTTATTGGACGCACATATCCAGATGACTCATGACATGATACATTGTTTAAGAAAAACATGGGCAAAGAAGTATAATAGAAACTTAGTCAATAAATGTTTTATTAGTAGGAGACAGTCAGCCCAATAGAGACAGATCAGGACTTAACAATCCATATACAGTACAAGATTTACATCATCTGCGGATACCTATCCACCTCCACTGCTAGAACATCTTCTAAAGTGCATGTTCATATAAATGGAAAGAAGAATCCAGCACTGCAGGTCCAACGCAAGGAAGCTGTTTATTGCATATAAACACACGGACACAAAACGTGGATCACAGGTGACGCGTCTCGGCGAACTCTCTCGCCTTAGTCGTGGTACGTGGTGCATGTGTAGTCCACACGTTTCTGTGCACTGAGACGGGGAGCGGTGAGCTGGACATCAGTGGCATGTTCATATAACATCCCATATATCATGTTTTTTTTTTTCCACAAAAGCAGTTAGGTTGAACATCTCTTGACACTTATTTTCACATTAAAGAGTACCTGTCATATCCCACAAAAAAACTAAATGTTATTTGTTGTTCAATACCTAATCCTGATCATGTACATATATTTTTTTGTGTTTAGCACCTATATTTCTCTCACAACATTCTTCCTTCTCTTGCTTACTTGGTTGTTCATTCTGTGCTTTGGAGGGGGCGTATCTCTCACTCTGCAGGACTCCTCTTCCTTCGTGAGTGCTGAATCTCTTCATCCATTCACTGCAGGCTGCTCTGTAACCCCTTCCTCTCTGTTTTCATGCTGCAGCCTGATAGGACAGGAGAGAGCACAGAAGAGTGCTAGTCCTGACCTCACTTTGTCCCAGCCTGTGCTTCATCTTGGACAAAGATGATGCTGCAGTCAGACTGGATTATGTTCTGGATGGTGTGTGGACCACTAATGGTGTTTCTTATAAGCCAGGATTTCTATAACAAGGAAATAACATTTTCCTATGAAGTATATTAGAAAGGTTAATGTTTTTCCAAGATGTACAACATATAAAAAGTTTTGAAACTTGATAGTGCCCATTTAAATTTTGTAGATATCACAAATGTCCAGTTGGCAGCCTGGCATCTGTATTTTTTAGGAACTGCCTAATAGCGCTTGGCTCATTTATGGGACATACATGGCCAACGGTCCCTACGTAACTACTAATGATTTATAGGGGCCTATCAAGGATATGTAGATCAGATAAAGGCAGTATTGAAGCTTTAGGACATGATATATGTCCACAAGTATACAGTACATAGAGCCCGGCCTTGCCATTGATATAAACAATGCATGGCAGCCAACAGAGCGCTGTGATCTCTATTACAGACCCATGTGATTCCATATGATCTATGGTCATCATGTTATGGAGACTTATACCATGTGTAGTAACGCTATGTAGTAACGGAGCTAAAGAGTCAAATACGTGTCCATTGCAAAGTTAAAAGGAAACTCCGGTACATAAGTTATTTTTCCCTATCCAAAAGATCCAGTGTGGATTAGTGTCTGATCACAGGGGGTCTGACCGCTGGGACCCCCGCTATCTCCTGTCCGGCACCCCGGCTCTCTCCATGCACAACCTCCGCAATGTGCACAGATTACTGTCAACCATGGCACGAAGCGGTGGCCCCGTCCCTCCATGTATCTCTGTGGAACAGCCGAAAATACACAGGCGATGCATCCCTGACTCTCCCATAGAGATACATGGAGGGACATGTTGACTACCGCTTCATGCCATGATTGACAGTAATCCTTGCACAGAGCGGAGGTCACTCCGTGCATGGGGAGAATCGGGGTGCCAACCAGGAGATCGCGGGGGTTCCAGTGGTCGGACCCAGAATCCAGTGGAAAGGGGATAAGTACTTATGTACCGGAGTTCCCCTTTAACCCATGTAGTACTAGACAACGTTCGGTCAAAGTCATCCAAAAGTAGACCCTCCTCCAAGACTTTTTTTTTTTCTTTCTTCTGTTGTTGACAACGTTACAGCTGATGTCACCGGAACATATGTCCATTTATATAAAATATATGGTACACGTGTAAAGCAGCAACAAGCGCGAATAAAGGAAAAATGTAACTTTACTCGATATCACAGAACAAGATTTTCTGTTCCGAATGGCTACACATACCATACTAGGGTGAGGAATTCCTAAAATCTTCTCACTCAGTTTCCAGCATTACGGAGAAATCCCTTAGGTATGCAGATATGTTTTTCTAACTTTGTCTTAAACTGGTAAATACTAACCCTTTATCCCTTTATCTTCTTTTTTTTTTTCTTTTTACAGCTGATTCAACTGGTACCCACTCCCTGTATACAACTTACAAGGATTATGAGATAATGTTTCACGTCTCTACCATGTTGCCATACACGCCAAACAACAAACAGCAGGTAAAAGCACATTTTGTGTCGCCTAATACATTCGACAAGTTACGCTGGATTATGGATGGAGAAGTTTGAAGACCAGTCAAATTTGCTGATAAATAGAGTTAAAAGTGTTTGTATTCGCTATAAACAATGCTGAAGCTCCTGTTCTCTCTGTGTTGTTCCGTTCCTCCTGCTGTTCCTCCTGGAAATGTATGGATGAACTGATAACTGGGTGTTACCATTCCTCTTTTTAATGGGATTACACTGTGGAATCATTGCTTAGAACTAGATCCGGTTTTAAGATAGAGCAGTGTTTCCCAACCAGTGTGCCTCCAGCTGATGCAAAACCATACACGCATGGTCTAGGGCTTGGCCGGTGCAGAAATATAAATACTAAATAAGTGTTTCCCAACCAGGATGCCTCCAGTTGTTGCAAAACTACAACTCCCAGCATGCCCGGACAGCCGAAGGCTGTCCGGGCATGCTGGGAGTTGTAGTTTTGCAACAGCTGGAGGAACACTGGTTGGGAAACACTGAGATAGAAACAGCTTAGTTGTTCTTTTGAGACAAACCAAGATATGGTCCCTGTCGTTATACCATACCAGGATATCCCCCTTACTGTTGTAAAGGATAGGCTATACATTGTAGAGCAGGGGTCTCCAACCCAGTCCTTTTAAAGCCCACCAAAATTTGTTTTTGTTTACATCATTGGAATAGAACAAGGGAAAAAAGTAAATCCTGGACTAGCGCAATCCTGTGTTAGCCAGACAAATCTATGCGATTATACAAGAAAAAAAAAAAATACAAAAGCATTTTAGGAATGATTATAGGAAAGCCGGGTATATGTATATATTTGCAAGGATTTGAAGCACAAAGGACATAATAGAAGAGATGTTCCCCCTGAGTATGGCCATACGTGTTAGATAGCTGTCGGCCAAACACTTGTTTGTCCAATAGATAACTCTCCTGACCTCCCCATACACATGTATGCTCTAATCAGCAGAACATGCATGTATTCTTATTGGGAATTGGGTATAAGCCACTGCTGGACACCTATGTGGCTTATCAACCTTTAGAACAATAGGATCAGGCATGTTGGCATCCAACCGGTAGGATCCTTTTCTCCCCCAACATTTTACTCGGTAGGGGAGAGTCGGAAGCCTCCATACAGATTGGATGGTTGACAGGGCCGGTCATTATTGCAAGGCCAGTTTAAGGCATAGGGTTATTCATTATTAAGAGAAGTTAAAGGTAGAGATGAGCGAAGTTACAGTTATTCGATTCGTCACGAACTTCTCGGCTCAGTAGTTGCTGACTTTAGCCTGCATAAATGAGTTCAGCTTTCAGGTGCTCCGGTGGGCTGGAAAAGGTGGATACAGTCCTAGGAAAGAGTCTCCAGCCCACCAGAGCACCTGAAAGCTGAACTCATTTATGCAGGCTAAAGTCAACAACCGCCGAGCAGAGAAGTTCGTGACAAATCGAATCACTGTAAGTTCGCTGATCTCTAGTTAAAGAGGTATTCCAGGATTTATTTTATTTTTCGACTATGCTACAGGGGCTGTAAAGTTAGTGAAGTTCATAATATAGTGTCTGTACCTGTGTTTGATGGCTGGTCTTGCAATTCTTATGTGATCTTTACCCTGATGTGTGTTTTTAACAGCATACAAAATCAGTGTTGTCTCAGCTTTTCCCAGTTTGCAGTGCGGCCAGACACATTACATAACTAGTCAGGTGTTGAAAGGGAACCTGTCTGCGTCAATGGGTGGAGCGACCGTGGGGTGGGAGGGGAGATCATTCTGCCCAGGACTGCAAGGAATTGTCCCAGGTGTGCTTTAATGGGTGGGGTGGCTGATGTGTGGCATGGAGACGTGTGACCTCACACTTACAAACAAGGGATCCTGGGACTTTTATTTGGAAGGAGGGAACTCCAACAGGAAATAACCATTTCACAAAAAGATAGCCTCAGCGTTATAGCGAACTCACAAAATAGCCATTTAGCTCCAAGACAAGCACAGAGCCTTCCTAAGCATGTCCATTACTGTCTGGCAGGTACGTACTAAAATCGCCTTATGGTGGAGAACCCCTTTAAAGCAATTAAACGGAGGTGTAAGGGCAATAGAGGCAGTGATGTAGAAATCAGCCTAGTAAGGTGTGACCTTGCTATGGGTTGTAAATCCAGGTCTATCTAGTTAAATTTTCATACTTATTGTCTCCTAGCATTAATAATATTACTTTTTATTATTGTAGCCATTCGCATTGTTGGCTAAATCCACCATTTTATCTAATGTGTTTTGAGGCCTCATGACCCTTCTGATGTTGAAGAAGAGAAGGAGCATACATGATGGACTTCAGATGCCCGATCCTTTAGTCTGGCAATGACTTACCTTTTTTCACTCCATTCAGAACGCTCGGCTGAACTGAGCATGCATATCTATTGGGGGGGATTGGCAGGGATAGCTGCCGGCTGACTGTTACCTTACATAAGGTTGTCATATTCTTTCTTGTTGTGTGTCTGGGTAGATTCATCCTGGATTGTAAATTCTCCTTAGTCTCCCCAATATAGATTCCTTGTACACAGTATTATGTACACTGTATTGGAGAATGGACATGAGAAAGTGATTTTATCATTCGCTTGTGTATGTGGAAGGTTTGTTAGTAAGGTTTTGTGCTGTGTTTATTTTCAAGGACAAAGTGCCAGTCTGTGATGGTGGTGGGAGGACTCATACATTCCTTAAAGGGGTACTTCGCTGCTCAGCGTTTGGAACAAACTGTTCCGAACGCTGGAGCCGGGCGTTCGTGACGTCATAGCCCCGCCCCCTCGTGATGTCACGCCTGCACCCTCAATGCAAGTCTATGGGAGGGGGCGTGACAGCTGTCACGCCCCCTCCCATAGACTTGCTTTGAGGGGGCGGGTCGTGATATCATGAGGGGGTGGGGCTATGATGTCTCGAGCTCCCGGCTCCAGCGTTTGAAACTGTTTGTTCCAAACACTGAGCATCGGGTATTCCAGGAAAAAACTTTATTATATATATCAACTGGCTCCAGAAAGTTAAACAGATTTGTAAATTACTTCTATAAAAAAATCTTAATCCTTTCAGTACTTATAGGCTTCTGAAGTTAAGGTTGTTCTTTTCTGTCTAAATCCTCTCTGATGACACCTGTCTCGGGAAACGCCCAGTGAGGTTTGCTATGGGGATTTGCTTCTAAACTGGGCGTTTCCCGAGACAGGTGTCATCAGAGAGGATTTAGACAGAAAAGAAGAACCTTAACTTCAGAAGCTCATAAGTACTGAAAGGATTAAGATTTTTTAATAGAAGTAATTTACAAATCTGTTTAATTTTCTGGAGCCAGTTGATATATATAAAAAAGTTTTTTCCTGGAATACCCCTTTAAGTTTAATGTCTGTATGTATGAGAAGGAAATGTGGAGCCAGCATTACAGCTGATCGGGTTGCAGTCACTGGCAATGCCTTTTCTTATGGGAAAGACATGACTGAGGAGCAGCCTCTTGCATTACAAAGAGATGATAGTAGGGTGCCCCTACTGGTTACATATTGTCCCTGTGTGAATATCTTGAGGAAAATTGGGGCTGATCTCCAACCTCTATTTCACAGACAATAGACTGACTGAAATAAATATTCCCAGATGTACCCCTGAGATAAGCATTTGACATCGTATTCTGTTTCTAGCGGTGTTATCATATATTAGATGGTGTTTTTACCCTTTAATGGTCTGTAAGCGATCTGCCGCGGATAATCTGCGCTTAGACATGTAACACATTTCTCCCATATAACATTTCACCAGTCAGTGTGTGATTCAGCTGTGATATCAGGGCACATTTCCAATAACTGTTAAAAAAAAATAAAAAATTAAAAAAAAAGTGTTTTTCTTTATATGTTTGTGACATTTTATTATTGTATAAAATGAGAAACACTCTGGGAGATGTCACTGTTTGCTTATATATAGTGCAGAATAAGCCATTATTAGAGAAAGATGTAGAGGTTCTTGTGCATGCCATTTGCTTACCTTTTTTTGCTCATGTGGCAGGCATGGGATAAGATCCATTTTTGCCTTTGCCATGCATTTCCCATGAATCCTCTGGCTTCAGCTGGGGCATTTCATTATTGCAGTTGTCCATCTCATCAGGCTGCTAGTTCTGGAGATCAACTAAGTGGGTTGGTGTCAATTCACACTACATGCAGTTTTCATGCGTTTTTCTTACCCAAACTTTGTTTTTAGAGAAATATTGCCATGAGGAGAAAGTGTTTTGACCTCTAATCACAATTGAGGGGTTTTAATGAAGATTTTAAGTCTTTAATCTTTGTTCACAAAATACAATATTTTTGCTTATTTTTTTTTTTTTTTTTTGCTGTGATTTTCCAAATGTGTGCTTAAAAAATTACAGGTTTTTATCATATTTTGCCTAATTGCCGTATATAGTCTTCATTTTTGCCATGATCTGGAGAAAATCTTCAAAACAGAAAAAAACAAGAAATGCAATATGTGAACACAGCCTCAGAAAGGTGTATAACCACGATATATCCTAATCCTATAGAAATAACAGATGGAACTGGGAGGGGTCTGGGAGCTAGTAGGGAGGGGATTGGGTAGGTGATGATGTCGTCCAGTAGTCCACAGGAAGTCAGAGTCTGACATCCTGTTGTGACCATTAGACACTGGAAGATTTGGAGTTAGATTGGCGATCACATGACCAAATAGAGTAATAAAACACATGGTGCAGCTGTGCTGGAATGAAACAAATGGAACTGTAGGACTAGTGATGGTGAGTGCAGGACAAAGGCCAAAAAAAAAAAATATATATATATATATATGAATTCGGGTAGAAAAACATATATATATATATATATATATATATATATATATCCCATAGTGCTTCTTTAAATCATATTCTGACAATGCAGCTGATATAACATTTTCCCACATTATCAAGCGTTATGCACATTATCCCATACTGTGAGTCACGCAACATCAGACCTCTGTATTCACATATATAGCTAAGGGCAAGTTTGTGTTGTCTATTTTCAGGTATTTTCTGCCAGCGGTTACTACTATTGCTTAGTTCCATGTTATATCATTAGTTTGCTGACAGTAACTTGAAGACGTTACGGTCTTGGCTTTATCTCAAGCATCTGCACCTTTACTTAGCTCCTGTGAAGTTCTCGTGAATTTATTGGCTTTGCCTTCTTCAAGCCAGTGTATCCCAACCAGTGTGCCCCCAGCTGTTGCAAAACTACAACTCCCAGCATGCCCGGCCAGCCTTCTATGGGCATGCGGGAGATGCCCGTGTGCTGTACTCTAGTCTCTTCAGCACTCCTATAGAAATGAACGGCGCGCGCGAGGCGGGGTCCCATTCCAGGGATCGCAGAGATCCCCCAATCCCCCACCCCCTGCGGTCAGCTACTTATTCTGTGTTCTGTAGGGGATAAGTTAGTTTTGAATGGAGTTCTCCTTTAAAGAATGGAGGGGGTACAGTGGGAATATAAGTAAGCACTAGAAGGGTTAATATTTCGGGTAAGAATGTGATAGACCCTTTAAAAATTCAGCATTTGTGTGAATTTGGTATGCTTTAACTTAGGGTTTCCCAACCAGTGTGCCTTCAGCTGTCACAAAACTACAACTCCCAGCATGTCCGGACAGCCCTAGGGCTGACCGGGCATGCTGGGAGTTGTAGTTTTGCGACAGCTGTAGGCACACTGGTTGGGAAACGCTCCTCTAGCCTTTCATATAACAATAATGGAATGAGATTGAGCATGATAACCTGCAGTATACATATACAGATAACAAATTAAAGTAGTATATAAGTGTGTGTGTGTGTGTGTGTGTATATATATATATATATATATATATATATATATAATATATATATATATATATATGTGTGTGTGTGTGTATATATATATATATATATATGTGTGTGTGTGTGTGTGTATATATATATATGTGTGTGTGTGTGTATATATATATATGTGTGTGTGTGTGTATATATATATATGTGTGTGTGTGTGTATATATATATATGTGTGTGTGTGTGTATATATATATATGTGTGTGTGTGTGTATATATATATATATGTGTGTGTGTGTGTATATATATGTATATGTGTGTGTGTGTGTATATATATGTATATGTGTGTGTGTGTGTATATATATGTATATGTGTGTGTGTGTGTGTATATGTGTGTGTGTGTGTGTGTGTATATGTGTGTGTGTGTGTGTATATGTGTGTGTATATATGTCTATATATATGTATGTATATTTATATCTTTGTGTGTGTATATATATATATATATATTTTATATAACTTTAATTTGTATTTTTTATCTATTTATCTATTCATTTATTTATTTTACTTCATTCTAAACTGTATCCGATAATCGTATCTGAAGAACGTGTCAAACCCCGGTGCAGTAAAACAAAAGTGCCAATTGCGTGCACGATACCGCTATTTCTCATTTCCAATACCGAACATCCTAATATATAAAAAAAAAAAAAAGACAATAAAGTAATGCTATATTATAGGTAATTATGCAGATCCCTCCGCAGTTAAAACCGTCAGCTCCATAGAGAAATAATTACAAGTGCGCTACAGTAAAGTGGTTGGCAGCGCGCGTTGCCATGGGAACGGAAGTCTGGATCCCTGCTGGTTGCTTTATGTTCACAAATAGAATCCACCGCTGGTGGAGGAGGATTGGGGGGGGTCGTTCAGTGTTAAATTGGAAATGCATTATTCATTTAATATAAGATGTTTGCAGAGGTTATGTTTATGGATACGCTCTGTTGTACCCCCCCCCCCCCCTGGCATCGGAAAGGTCAGGGGGGGGCGCAGTTTGGGAAAGATTGCGTGTATTCATTGTTTTCCTGCCATCTGGGTTCAGGTCCATTGTCTTCTGACGCCTGGCGTGCAGATAAAACAGCTCGCGAGGCGAAATTTTAGAGTTTTCTTTGTGCACCCCCCACCCCCCTGCTCTTTTGTTTTGTTTTGTGTTGTTTAATTAAATTGCAAAAATAGAAGGTGGTGGCTGTTTTTATGTTTGTTTTTGTATTTTATGCCATTTTATATGTAGGGTCAGCGAAAAGCAGGACGCGCGATGTTAGGAGCAAGATGACAGCCCTATAGTTAGATTAATAGGGTTTAATTAATGCTAATGTACGGTGTCATTTCTGCCTTCGTGTTTAACATTCAAATATGCAGCCCTTGCAGACTGCATAGGTCCAGCCTGTTGCAAAACTACAACTCCCAGCATGCCCGGACAGCCGTTGGCTGTCCGGGCATGCTGGGAGTTGTAGTTTTGCAGCAGACCCCTGGCGTAGCTGACTAATTAGCAGGCCATATCGAGTCCTATCCTGTATTCTTCAATAGGGTTCACTTACTTACGATCAATAGATTCCAGTCTGTGTCGCACCAGGCGAAATGTTGACAGCACATAAATTAACACGCGCATCAGCGTGACGGGTGTCTGTTTGCATCCCGTCGCCGTCACAAACAATATGCATGTATTTAAAAAAAAAAAAATTAATTTTTTTTTTTCCGGCATCGCTAGCGCACAATCTTATCACGTTCCTGCGAATGTGTAAAAAGCTGTGATTTCCTTTAATTGCAGCTGCTGAGGAAGCGGCACATCGGAAACGATATTGTGACAATAGTGTTCCAGGAGCCCGGAGCCCAGCCGTTCAGTCCCAAGAACATCCGCTCTCATTTCCAGCACGTCTTCGTGGTCGTACGGGCGCACAATCCTTGCACGGACTCGGTCTGTTACAGGTACGATTGCCCGGCGCAGGAGTGCTTTGCATAACAAATTGGGGAAGGGGCCTCGGCGCCTGTTCCCTCCGGGGAGCGCGGGTGTTTAAACATTTTCTGTTTCGACAGTCCCTAGATGTAATCTATATCGGCTATCTGGTTTTTATCTAGGATTTTCTGTCTTTTTATTTGGTGTTCTATATGACACTTATATTGTTTTATTTATTTGTTTGTTTGTTTAAGATATGTAAATATGTACAAAATATAACCTTCATGTTAATTTTATATTAAGTTATACAGTAAATTACGGTAAATTAAAAAATTCAACATTTTAAAATAGTCATTTAAATGCATTGTATTTTATTGTTTGATTTGTGTGGAAATTACAACCTAGATCACCATTTTGTATTGTGTGCGGGGTTGAAAGTATTTATAGCTTAAATGTTATTGTTTAGATCAATTATTTTAGTGCATATATATGTGTGTGTTTGTGTAACCTGGTGTAATTATTCCCACTTATTGTTAAGGGGGTTTTCCAGGAAAAAGTTGAACAGATTTGTCAACTACTTCTATAAAAAAAAAATCTTAATCCTTCCAGTAGTGATCAGCTGCTGAAGTTGAGTTTTTATTTTTTTTTGTCTGACAACAGTGCTCTCTGCTGACACCTTTGCTTATCTCAGGAACATTTATTCCTTGGGAAGAACACTTTTTAATGTGATTTTAGAAGGTCTTCTCAAAGAGGTGTCACTGTACAATATTTTAAAAGTCAGCATCGTTGTTTTGGGAACTTTAGCATGTAAAATACATTGAACTTTTTATAAGAGGTTCTCTACCAAGATGTTTTTTTTTTCTGTCAGATAATCTGATTAATAATGCAGTCTGATATGGAGATTGTCAAGCTGCTCATCCACTCATCTGTCTGCACAGATACAGCTTTAGGCTGCATTCACACTTCACAAGAAAAATATGGCTGTAAAAGCAGGCATCCCGTGACATCGCTGAGGGGGGTCCTCCCCCATATCGGTGATCGCCGCAAACCGCTGGTCAGTTCAGACCAGCGATTTGCGGCGATTCCGGGTCATACAGGTCTACGGTGACCCGGAAAATAAGCGGGTTTAGAGCTGTCCGACACAGCCCCGTTTCCCCTGAAGGGATAGGAGTGAGGTGGAAGGGGTGCCACCCCTCCTATCCCTGCGATTGATCGGTCAGAAGCGACCGACCAATCGCAGAAGGGGGGGGTTGGGGGGGGGGGGGGAGTTGTTAAAGTTCAGTTCCCCCGCTCTGCCCACCCATGGGTGTCCGGGCAGAGCGGGAGAACGGTGGAGATCACCCAATCCAGGTCCAGGCGGCGGTGATGTCATCCGGCGGCGATCCTGATTTCACGGTGGTGCAGAACTTCAGCGGCGCCAATCTGGGTAAGTGGCTTGGAGGACCACAGTTTAGAGTCTCTAAGCTGTGGCCCTTCAGATCTTTCAAAACTGCAAGTACCAGCATACCCAGACAGCAAATGGCTGTATGGGCATGCTGGGATTTGTAGATTTGCAACGTCTGGAGGGCCACAGTTTGGAGATCACTGTGCAGGGGTCTCTATACTGTGGCACTCCAGAACTGCTGTCTCGGCATGCTGGGAGTTGTAGTTGCGTGCCTCCAGCTGTTGCATAGCTACAACTCCCAGCATGCACGGTCGGTCAGTCCATGCAGAGAGTTGTAGTTTTGCAACAGCTGATGAGGGTTGTGCATACAGGGTACAATAACACGGCATGGGTTTACATTGAGTTTTCCGCTGGAGGCAAATTTTCCACCGCAGCTCAAACTCCCAGAGGGAAACTCGCTGTGAACCTCCGCCCATGTGAATGTACCCTAAAAACACTACACTACACAACACAAAATAAAGGGTAAAACACCACATATATGCACACACCCCTAGACAGCCCCCCCCCCCATAAAAAATAAAATCTCCTCGTACAGCAGTGTTTCCAAAAAGGAGCCTCCAGCTGTGGCAAAACAACAACTCCCAGCATTTCCGTACAGCCATCGACTGTCCAGGCATGCTGGGAGTTTTGCTACAGCTGGGCGCACCCTGTTTGGGAAACACTGCTGTAGGGTATTTGTGTTGGCGGAGGCAATTGTAATGCTTGCATTCGGGTCCGCCCCTGTGCAAATCCCTAACTTAGGCCTCAAATGCGCATGGCGCTCTCTCACTTCTGAGCCCTGTCGTATTTCAAGGCAACAGTTTAGGGCCACATATGGGGTATTTCGGTACATTGGGGGATTTTTTTCTCCTTTTACCCCTTATGAAATGGAAAAGATAGGGTCTACACCAGTGTGTTAGTGTAAAAAAATTAAATGTTTTACACTAACATGCTGGTGTCCCATACTTTTCATTTTCACAAGAGGTAAAAGGAAAGAACGACCCCCTTGTGTGGGTGCAAAGTGATCTGTGGACGCACAACAGGGCTCATGCACTATGTACATTTGAGGCCTAAATTGGTGATTTGCACAGAGGTGGCTGATGTAATGGTTCTGACATTAACGCAAAAAAAAAAAAAGGGCCCCCATTTTGGAAACTTCACCTCTCACGGAACATAACAAGGGGCATAGTGAGCCTTAACACCCCACAGTTTACCCCTTATGGCACCACAGGGGATTTGTAAATGCATATAGCCCCCAAATTCCATTCCAAACATATTCTCTCTTCAAAAACCCAATGGCGCGCCTTCTGTTCTGAGACCTTTAATGCGCCAGCAGAGCACTTTACGTCCACTCGGGAGAAATTGGGCTTCACATTTTGGTGTCCATTGGTGTCCATTTTCTCCTATTACCCCATATGAATTTTAGTGTTAAAAATCAAGTTTTTCATTTTCACTTTCACGTCCAACTTGTGGGGTGTTAAGGCTCACTATACCCCTTGTTACGTTCCTTGAGGGGTGTACTTTCCCAAATAGTGTGCCATGTGTTGTTTTTTTTGCTTGTCTGGCACCATGCGGGCTTCCTAAATACAACATGCCCCCCAAAAACCATTTCAGCAAAATTCGCCCTCCAAAATCCCACAGTTGCTCTTTCCCTTTTGAGCCATGTTGTGCGCCTGCAAAGCACTTTACGTCAACATATGAGGTATTTCCTTACTCGAGAGAAATTGGGCAACAAATTTTGCAGGGCTTTTTCTCCTTATAACCCTTGTAGAAATGAGAAAAAAATGGGCTACATGAACATGTTAGTGTAAAAAATGGAGATTTTGATTTTTCTCCTCCACTTTGCTGCTGTTCTTGTGAAACACCTAAAGGGATAACAAACTTTCTGAATGTCATTTTGAGTACTTTGAGGGGTTCAGTTTCAATAATGGGGTCATTTGTGGGTCATATCTCACAGAAAGGGGTACTCTTTTATATTCAACTGGTGCCAGAAAGTTAAACAGATTTGTAAATTACTTCTATTAAAAAATCTTAATCCTTCCAGTACTCATCAGCTGCTGTATAATATAGAGGAAGTTCTTTTCTTTTTGAATTACCTGTATAATACAGAGGAATTTCTTTTCTTTTTGAATTACCTTTCAGTCTGACCACAGTGCTCTCTGCTGACACCTCTGTTCATGTCAGGAAGTGTCCAGAGCAGGAGAGGTTTGCTATGGGGAATTGTTCCTGCTCTGGACAGTTCCGGACATGGACAGAGGTGTCAGCAGAGAGCACTGTGGTCAGACAGAAAATAAATTGAAAAAGAAAAGAACTTCCTCTGTATTATATATACAACAGCTGATAAGTACTGGAAGGATTAAGATTTTTTAAATAGAACTAATTTACAAATATGTTTAATTTTCTGGCACCAGTTGATTAAAAAAAAAGTTTTCCATCGGAGTACCCCTTTGACCCCTTAAGGACATGCGCAGTAAATGTATGGCGCTGCATAGTGTCAACGCACAGCGCCGTACATTTACAGATCATGGCATCTGCGGCAGTGCGGCACTTATAATGGATGATCTGATCGCCCGCGGGGATCAGATCAGCCAAGATGGCGGACGGAGGTCCCCTCACCTCCATCGGTCCGTCTCCCGGGGTCTTCTGCACTGATCTGCCGTTCAGCAGACCAGAGCAGAAGATCTCCGATAATACTGATCAGTGCTATGCCCTATGCATAGCACTGAACAGTATTAGTAATCTAATGATTGCTATAAATAGTCCCCTATGGGGACTAAAAAAGTGTAAAATAAATGTAAAAAAAAGTTAATTTTTTTTAAAAGCCCCTCCCCAATAAAGTTTTAAATTACCCCTTTTCCCCATATTAATACAAAAGCGTAAAAAAAACTATAGATAATAAACATATTTGGTATTGTTGCGTGTGTAAATGTCCCA
Organism: Hyla sarda; assembly: GCF_029499605.1. NCBI lineage: Eukaryota > Metazoa > Chordata > Amphibia > Anura > Hylidae > Hyla > Hyla sarda. The sequence goes on along the minus strand of NC_079199.1, from coordinate 30,987,369 downwards.
ACTATAAATACCGTATTTATCGGCGTATAACACGCACTTTTTAGGCTAAAATTTTTAGCCTAAAGTCTATGTGCGTGTTATACGCCGATACACCCCCAGGAAAGGCAGGGGGCGAGAGGCAGTCGCTGCCCGCTTCTCTCCCCTGCCTTTCCTGGGGTCTAGAGCCCTGCTGCCGGCCCTTCTCTCCCCCTGGCTATCGGTGCCGCTGCCCGTTCTGTCCCCCTGACTATCGGTGCCGGCGCCCCATTGCCGGCGCCGATAGCCAGGGGGAGAGAAGCGGCGCCGACAGCCAGGGGGAGAGAAGGGGCAGCGGCACCCATTGCCGGCGCCTCTGCCCCGTTGCCTCCCCCCCATCCCCGGTGGCATAATTACCTGTTGCCGGGGTCGGGTCCGCGCTGCTGCAGGCCTCCGGTGTGTGTCCCCTGCGTCGTTGCTATGCGCTGAACGGCGCAGTGCATGACGTCATGCGCCGCGCCGTGCATAGCAACGACGAAGGGGACGCAAGATCACGGGGGTCCCCAGCGGCGGTACCCCCGACATCAGGCATCTTATCCCCTATCCTTTGGATAGGGGATAAGATGTCTTTGGCCAGAATACCCCTTTAACATGTCGTAATATGTGACCGTAACCTTTTGAGTTCTCTATGACCAGCATTCTAGCTTTGTTTTGAGTTTTACCAATGGGTCTATAAACCTTAATATTAAATAACGTTTGTGTAGTTGTGACTTGTGTTTACGATGGGTTCACGATATGCATATTTTTATATTGCAGTGTTGCTGTCACACGATCCAGAGATGTTCCTGGTTTTGGTCCACCAATCCCAAAAAGTTTCACCTTCCCTAAATCCACAGTGTTCAGGGACTTCCTCTTAGCCAAAGTTATCAATGCAGAGAATGCTGCTCACAAGTCCGAGAAATTTCTAGCTATGGCTACTAGAACCCACCAAGAGTACCTAAAAGACTTGGCAGAAAAAAATGTCACTAACACATCCATCGATTCATCTGGAAAGTTTCCATTCATTTCATTGGCTTCAAAGAAGAAAGAAAAAGCCAAGCCATATCCATATGCTGAACTGTACAGCACGGGGGCCATCATCTGGAGTGTCCAAGTTGAAGACTTCAGCAATGCTTTGGAGATCGAATGTCTCCTGTGCATCTCCAATGAAATCCTGGCTCTCATAGACCAGGAAACGAAAAGTGTGATATTTAACTGCTCGAGCCGAGATGTTATAGGATGGACATCTAACAACACGGCTGTGAAGGTTTTCTATGAGCGCGGAGAGTGTGTGTTTATCAGAAGCTACAGCAACAATAGCGATGACGTAAAGGAAATAGTCAAGCGGCTGGAAGTAAGATCTATCTCCGTAAAATATTGAAGTCAAATGTCTCTTAATGTCAGATAATGTCATGATGACACCACGAACTGTAATTGACCAATGTTCTTGAAGCGTCAGAAATTTTGAGATGGTCATTACATTAAGTACTGTGACTTGACACAATTTATAGGTCATCATAACCTGTACGCTGGTTCATGTTCATAGACTAGACACGTGGATTCATTCTAGTACAAGTTGATATAAGGTCGTTCTCTTACTCATTAGGGCTGCAAGATATGGGGAAAATGTGCGATTAGGGAAGGAAATATTGCGATTGTAATATAATAAACTATAATAGTAAAATTCCCTAATTTACTGTCCAATTTCCCCATTTCATGTCCGCACACCCCTTTCATGTAAATACCCAAATGTCACACATCTCCCCTTCCATGTGACATATCTCCCTCTCCATGTCCCATATCTCCCCCTCCATGTCCCATATCTCCCCCCTCCATGTCCCATATCTCCCCCCTCCATGTCCCATATCTCCTCCTCCATGTCCCATATCTCCTCCTCCATGTCCCATATCTCCTCCTCCATGTCCCATATCTCCTCCTCCCTGTCCCATATCTCCTCCTCCATGTCCCATATCTCCCCCTCCCTGTCCCATATCTCCCCCTCCCTGTCCCATATCTCCCCCTCCCTGTCCCATATCTCCCCCTCCATGTCCCATATCTCCCCCTCCATGTCCCATATCTCCCCCTCCATGTCCCAAATCTCCTCCTCCATGTCCCAAATCTCTCCCTCCATGTCCATTATCTCCCCCTCCATGTCCCATATCTCCTCCCTCCATGTCCCATATCTCCCCCTCCATGTCCCAAATCTCCTCCTCCATGTCCCATATCTCCCCCCTCCATGTCCCATATCTTCCCCCTCCATGTCCCATATCTCCCCCCTCCATGTCCCATATCTCCCCCCTCCATGTCCCATATCTCCCCCCTCCATGTCCCATATCTCCCCCCTCCATGTCCCATATCTCCCCCCTCCATGTCCCATATCTCCCCCCTCCATGTCCCATATCTCCCCCCTCCATGTCCCATATCTCCCCCCTCCATGTCCCATATCTCCCCCCTCCATGTCCCATATCTCCCCCCTCCATGTCCCATATCTCCCCCCTCCATGTCCCATATCTCCCCCTCCATGTCCCATATCTCCCCCCTCCATGTCCCATATCTCCCCCCTCCATGTCCCATATCTCCCCCCTCCATGTCCCATATCTCCTCCCTCCATGTCCCATATCTCCTCCCTCCATGTCCCATATCTCCCCCCTCCATGTCCCATATCTCCCCCCTCCATGTCCCATATCTCCCCCCTCCATGTCCCATATCTCCCCCCTCCATGTCCCATATCTCCCCCCTCCATGTCCCATATCTCCCCCTCCATGTCCCATATTTCCTCCCTCCATGTCCCATATCTCCCCCCTCCATGTCCCATATCTCCCCCTCCATGTCCCATATCTCCCCCCTCCATGTCCCATATCTCCTCCCTCCATGTCCCATATCTCCCCCCTCCATGTCCCATATCTCCTCCTCCATGTCCCATATCTCCCCCCTCCATGTCCCATATTTCCCCCCCACCCATGTCCCACATCTCCCCCCTCCATGTCCCACATCTCCCCCCTCCATGTCCCACATCTCCCCCCTCCATGTCCCACATCTCCCCCCTCAATTTCCCACATCTCCCCCTCCATGTCCCACATCTCCCCCTCCATGTCCCACATCTCCCCCCTCCATGTCACACATCTCCCCCCTCCATGTCACATTAACCCCCCCCCCCTCTCACACACACACACACACACCAATGTCACATCTTTCCAATTAATGTCGTGCCAGGTCGTGGGGAAACATAAAATAAACCTGACCCTCACCGAGCCCTGGTCCCCCGCAGCTCCCATTGTGCTCCAAACGGTCCCGGTATCTTCTGTTTGCTCCGTCTCTAGTTTTTATGCCCTGTATCTTTATAGCACCTTTTATTCTAGTTTGACCTTTATGTCTGATAATGTAATGATTTTTAATTTTTCCTTTTCTTTTTCTTTTAACCATTTATACTGGGTCTGAATTTCAGATTGTCACCAAAGGATGCGAGTCTGTGGAAATGACATTGAGAAGAAATGGTTTGGGGCAGCTCGGCTTTCATGTCAATTATGAAGGAATAGTTGCTGAAGTAGAACCTTATGGCTACGCTTGGCAGGCCGGCCTAAGACAGGGAAGCCGTCTGGTTGAGATATGTAAAGTTGCCGTAGCCACCTTAAGCCATGAGCAGATGATCGACCTTCTGAGGACATCAGTAACGGTGAAAGTGGTCATCATCCCCCCTCACGATGACGGCATTCCACGCAGGTATTAGTAGTTACGATTTTTTTGTCCTATGATTATGTACCATATTAAGATTTACTAAAACTGTCAAATTGGAAGGTTCTTGTCAATAGGGCAATTATCGGCCAATAATTACCCTCTGTGTTAAACCCAGCAATCAGCTGACGAATGAGAAAATGCTCATTGGGCAGCCTTACCTACACGATAACTCAGCCCTGTAAGGCCATGTTCACATGACGTAATGTTCCGCAAAGAAATTCAGCACAGACATTCCGCTGCAATAGGATTCTGCTTCACTGTGCACACGGCGGAATTTCCCAATTCTGGCGTCCACAGAAAGAATAGACATAGTCTTTCTGCGGAATACTCAAGATAATGCATTGACGGCTCATTTCCGAGCGGTCCTGCTATCTGTGGAATGTCTGCTCTGAAATTTTCCGGGCGGACATTCCGCTATGTTAACATAGCCTATAACAGGCTCTATAAATGAGCATCAATTAGCACTTTCATGAGTCCGTAATCTGCCTGTTTAATACCAAGACAATGCAAACTTAGGCTATGTTAACAAACTGTCTTTTAAAAAATAAACTACAAGGTTTTTGCCTATTTTACGGCAGAAAAGATGGACGAGAAATGGCCATCTTTTTTCAGTCAATGGGAGAGATTTATGTGTCTATTTCCTGCATCAATATAGACCAACCTACAGAGCGTTAGGCCGGTCTATTGTGAGCCTAATTTATCAAAATTCACACGGCTCTTGATAAATTCTGCGCACAGACTTTGGGATCTACAGTTTAGACTGTATTTAAAAATGCTCCAGCACGGTCTGACATTTCGGCGTACTTTCGGCCGATGCGACTTTTCGCTGAAAAGTTGCTATTGATAAATTCAGCACCAATGCAATTTTCCATCTAAATTAGACTAGAATGTATAATGTTCTAAAAATCCTCTAAAGCAAATGTCGTGAAAAAGTCACGTATTTAGACTGCAACTTTTTGAGAGACACTTAGACAGGAAAAAACTGTCTAAATCCTTTGATAAATACCCCCCATTTAGCTCAATAAAACTAGTAATGCACACAGTGTTTTTTAACAGCTGTCCCTTAAAGGGGTACTCTGGTGGATTTTTTTTTTAAATCAACTGATGCCAGAAAATTAAACAGATTCATATATTACTTCTATTTAAAAACCTTAATCCTTCCAGTACTTATCAGCTGCTGTATGCTCCACAGGAAGTTCTATTATTTTTGAATTCCTTTTCTGTCTGACCACAGTGCTCTCTGCTGACACCTCTGTCCATGTCAGGAACTGTCCAGAGCAGGAGCAAATCCCCATAGCAAACCTCTCCTGCTCTGGACAGTTCCTGACATGGACAGAGGTGTCAGCAGAGAGGAGGAGAGGTTTGCTATGTTCTTTAATAGGCAGAGTTACAGAAGATCACAGCACGTAGCACTGGGCTGCGCTTATTTCTGTGACGTTATATCTTTTACCTATCTATCACCTGGTAAAGATTTTTAAGTTTTAGAATTATTTTTAACACTTGGGAAGAACATTTTTCGTTCGACAAAAATGAGCTTAATCTATTACTTGCGGTAGATAGATAGATGAAATTTGGAGCTGAACCATGGTTGGTTGCTATGGGCCAAATCTAGCTAACTAGTACAGATATAAAATTAGAGTTTTGGCCCATAGCAACCAACAATGTTTCATCTCCAACTTTCATCTATCTAGAGCTATTATGTGTATTAATGGAATGTGTAGGTGAGTCTTTTCACGTCCACACTTTTTTTCCCTGTCATTCTATTTAGCTAGTACAGTGTTTTCCAATTAGGGTGCCTCCAGCTGTTGCAAAACTACAACTTCCAGAATACTAACTCTCAGCATGCCCGGACAGCCGTGTTGAAAAAACAGAGCCAGTTTCTTTCAAAAACCTCTCCCCGTCTGTCTCAAGGTTGGGTGTGGTTCTGCAGCTCCGTTCCATTGAAGTGAATGGAGCCAAGTTGTAATACCACACCCATTTTTATTCCTGGATAACCCCTTAAATGTAGAACTAAAAATCACTTTGCTGTTTCATAATTTTCCTGCCATTTGCTTTGTGGCTGTAGGAATCATGTTAAATCTAGAATATTGCATAAACACTGGGGAGATTATTTCTGAATTTGCAGAGGTGAGGTGGTGTTTGTGCAGGGAAAAAAACAGCTTGGTGCTTTATTCCCATCTATAAAATATGCCATTGTTTAATAGATGCGAGTCCCAACTCTTCAGCCTCCTTGCAGTGGATGCAGCTGAGTGGGCTCTTTTACACATTTTGCATAACTTCCCTTGACTTTATGCGTAAATAACATCACACCGTGAGCAATATTTGCACATCTCCCTTTTACATGGGAACTGTCAGATCCAAAACTTTGTATATGTTGTTACTGATGAACATTAAAGACCATTTGTAATATGGTTGTTCAAATTATTATTTTATTTTTTTGTATTTAATAAATAAAACTGCTCCTGAAAATCCCACCACTAAGGGTCACCATACCTACTGGGACAATAACCAGTCCTGCAGCAGCATTAGGCTTGTCCATGAGTCATGGACAAGAGATGACTATTGGAAAAGGCTGCATGAGCAGACACACCAATCATCTCCCACCATCACAAGGGAGGGACACACCCCCTTCCACCTTAAACCAATCACCTCCAACCACCACAAGGAGGTACAGTCACCCTTCCCCTGAGAGGATTTCTAACACTGTGAGCTAAAGAAAAGAGGTATTTTCATAATAAGTATAAGTAATAGAGGTGTAAAAATCAGATTTATGTGGTCAGGATTAGGTCAGATAAGGCCCAGAGCACAGCAGTATATACCAAAGCTTAGAAGATGCTGTCTGAGAATTGACTAAGCAAAACAAGTCTTATTTCCTTTCATTTCAGCTTCCAGAGGGGGAATTTATTGGGGGATATTTACAGTTTCCAGAGGGAAAAGGAGCCTAACTGGAGGTGATGTAGAGCATGTTGCAATAAATGACAAAAGAAGAATGCATGCGCTAGGGAGTTTGGGAGCTATAGGCAGAATTCAGACAAATGGGTCATGTGACATTTCCCAACAGACCGTCCACAGTAGCAAAGATTAGCAGTGCTGCTTTGAGGGGAGTGCGTTAGCACCAAGAAGGCAAAGAATGTGAAAAGGGTATATTTTTAGACATAAAGTGCTAAGTTTTAAAATAGTGGTTAACAATTTAAAGGGGTATTCTGGGCAAAAACATTTTATCCCCTGAATGCGGGTACTGCAGGGAGATCGCGGGGGGTCTCAGCAGCGAGCCCCCCGCGATCAGACCTCTTATACCCTATACTTTTGATAGGAGATAAAATGTTTTTGCCCGGAAATGATGGATCGCTCCTTTAAGGGACGTTCACACGTACGGAGATTTGATGCGCAGGATTTTCTGCTGGAGATTTCAATGTAAACTAAACGACTGAGAACAGCTTCTAATCTGCAGTTACAAATCCTGCGCATCAAATCTGCGCAACATCCGGTATGTGTGAACCTACCCTTAAGAGGAATCTGTAAAAGATGTGATAAGATCTGAACTGCGATGTAATTAGTATTCCGTGTCTTCCAGGCTTTCTGCAGTAATCTTAGGTAGACCTGAGGGGGAAGAATTATTTATTAAGGTTGTACAGCACTTAATTTAATGAACATATCTTATAACTCTGTTGTTTGAAATGAGGGCCTCTTCATCCATTTATAATGGTGTTAGAAGAATTTGTTGACACTTTGCTAGCAAACGAAATCATATCTTGAAGTTCTAGGACAACGCTCAAAAATATGTTTCATCAACCCTACAAGAAATATGTTACAACTGGAGATGAGTAAACCTCACAAAATTCATTTGTATTCATATTGTTTGTAGGTACAGCCTGTACATGTAAACTTCAGAAGAAAAATGAAGTCAGCACTCACCACATCTTCAGATTATCATCTTTTATTGTAAAATACTCACATCTTAAACAGGACGGGAAGACATGTAGAGGGGGTACCACAAGGCCTTGTGGCCCCCCCCTTCTACATGTTGCCCCTTCCTGTTTAAGATGCGAGTATTTTACAATAAAAGAAGATACTCTGAAGATGTGGTGAGTGTCGACTTTCATTTTTCTTCTGAAGTCTATATATACAGTTGAAGTCTTCAGTCAGAGCACCACGAAACACTTCTCACCTTTCAAGGTTTATTTGTCTGATATTGGCGCTAGTGGTATAGCAGTGCCGGACTATCCTTTGTTCTTTGTATATAGCTGTAAATGGCTGTCAGCATGTACAGTAGTTTACTCTCTGTGCCATATTGAGGAATGCATTGTAGAGTCCACTAGAATTACACACTGGCATACCGTAAGCCAGGTGTTAGTGAATAGTTATGTAGAGTTAGAGTACCTCGTATGATCTTGATAAATTTTATAATCCTCCCAGTTCACTGCCACCATCATGATAAACCTGCCTTTATTTACATTATTTTTCCATTTTCTACCTTGATTCCATGTTTTGCTGGATTCACATAAGTAGAATACGGGTGCATTTTTAACCCCGTATTATGGATTCAAGTTCCGGCCCAAACTGACTGCATTGTAGTGAAATGTAAAGATGAGTAGAGAGTGTTTGGGAACATGTGCAATGTCATTGTAGCATCAGCCTCCATATTGCATATATTCCGGTACAGCCCGTTTGTAGTGCTGACTGAAGGAAAAGCGTTCTCCATAGGGGGTGTTATCATTCTCAACCCTTGTACTGCTTTGTGGATAAGTCAGTAAACTGAATGTATTTTCGGTGTATAATAATTCATAATGTCCTGTCAGTGTCTCATTACTATGAATATGTCTCTTTTTTTTTTTTTTTTTTTAGAGGTTGCTCGGAAACCTACCGCATGCCAACCGTAGAGTATAAGATGAATGAGGGCATCCCGTATGAGCTGAAGTTTCCATTCAGAAACAACAACAAATGGCAAAGAAATGCGGCCAAAGGAGAGGCCGCACAACTGAGACAGATTCCTTCTCAGCTTCAGAGTCCAGTCTCATCAAGAGTATCTTCTGTTAAAGGAGATGGGAAGATGCAGACACCAGAACGTTCCGCAAACATTCCTCGGAGTATTTCCAGCGATGGCCGTCCATTGGAGAACAAGAGGTGAGATAGAAGATTGTGGAATTAATCCTAATGTTTTAAACAAATGGGGCAGGGGATATAGCTAAAAAGAGAAGACAGAAGAGGTGGTCCTCAAAAGTCTGTGACCACATACCAGATGGCACAGGCTATGATAGCCTATTGCACCCACTTTGTCAAAAGTGAGATATATATATATATATATATATATATATATATATATATTCTATTTATTTATTTGAGTGGACTTATGTTGGCATGTGTATATTGCAGAAATCATTTCCGCTTAATAATACTTACCCGAACTTTTTTTTTTGTAAGTAACTAATGTTCTAATTGAAACCATGCTTTGGAAATTAACATAGGCAGTAGTTCTGGCACAGACCTAACTCCCCATGACTTACCAGGCTCTATGAGAACTTTACTTCTTTCATTTTGGATCAACTTCCATGTAACTTCCTTTACTAACTTCCTTGATGCTAACAGTTAGGATAAGCAGGAAGACATCTCATACTGTGTCCAATAAATAATATCTTATCTGGTTTGAATAAGGCTGTCTCCGGCATCAGAGATTTATGTCTCTGTTTCATCTGTCGCTATTGGACGATCCCAGCAGTGTCGTAATTCTCCTAGCAATCTTTCTACCTCCAGTGATACCGGCTCAAGTGGAGGCTCCAGTCACAGGCAGAAATCTATGCCCGAAGGGTACGTCACTCCTCATTGTTATCATTGTCAACTTCCAGCTCTTTTGGCTTGGAATTTTATTACCCGTCTTGGTTCTTGCAGCTTTTTGGATTGCTGCAGTGTCTTCTTCCCATGGTTTCATTTATTGCAGGACTTGTTCATTCTATCCAGTTCTTGTGGTGTTCACTATCCTCATACATAGTTTAAGGGGATGTTCATTATAGAATATGTCTTTGTGCTAGAATGGTATTCTGAAGAAAAGCTCTAATCTGCAGGGGAACCTAGTGAGAAGTGTTCAATTACACACAAGCTCCTTCATGGTTCCCTTTGACATTAAAGAGCTGTCTGTATAATCACAGAGAAGGGTCCTCTAGATTAAGAGACTCTTTTTTAGCCACTGTGTTCTGGATGATTGATTGGAAGTCCTGAATAAGCGGCTCCCATCTATAAACTCAGTATGCCCTTATGATGTATTTGGATGTGACTTAAATGGGTTTTCCCAGTCCCTAAAAATGTATCCCCTATCCACAGGTTGGATCCTATGATCACCAAAACAGGGCCCCCGACTCTCACGCTGCTTGGAGTGGGGGGGGGGGGGGGGGGGGGTTGGCATGTGCTCCATGCATTGTCTTCTATAGAAGAGCTGAAGGTACTGGAGTACCTTTTGGGTTTGAGAACTTTCTTAATGTTTCAAGCATATTTTCAACAATGCTCTGGCGTCAGGAAATCTTTTAAAAATTCCCAGGTAACTTCTGAGCCCAAGACTATTGCGATCTGGATACATATTTGTTGAACCTCCAGTAAATCCATACCCAAATTGCGATGGTCCCGCACAAGTTTCGGGCTTGGGAATTTTGAAAAGATATCCTGCTGCCATTCAGCATGGCTTGCAGCCAAGCTGGGGTAAAAATTCAAATAAATTAAAATAAAAAAAGGATACTCTCCTGTAATGATACCTCCACCGTTTCAGTGGCGCCAATCCTGCTGCTCAGCACTTTCTAGTCTCTGTCTCAACACAAGGTAGTGCCCGCTTAGCCAATCACTGGCTCAGGCAGGTCACTATGGTCCTTGTGACTAGAAGAGCATCCACTTCATTGTGTCCAGACATAAGCAGGAATTGGTGAGTAGCAGCGATGGATAATGGCAGGTAAGTGCACATTTTTTTTATTTAGTCCAGCATGGCAACATTTAAACATAAAAATCCATCCTCAGACAATTGCCTTTTAAGAATGTTTCTTAAGGGTCAAATTTTGTCTGTTGCAGATTGTGGGTATAAGTAGTTGTGTATTATCCCTAGAAGTGTCATCTATATACAGATTTACCTTGAAAACCCTCTAGCTTAATACAATTGGGTGCATCATTTTCATGACTATCTTTAAAGGAGAGGTAACATTCACATCAAAGCCTGTCCTTAATATCTGTCCAAAATAAAGTCTGTATAGCCATGGGTTACACAAAGCATGCTGGTAAGTGGCCCCTATCATCTATGTGGATTAATGACTTGATTAGTAATTAAGAAGTACAAGTTGATCCAATATGAAAAGACATAAAATGTAGTAACAGTGCCAAGTGTCTGACTTGAAGTTCCTGATGAGATTTGATATTTAAAGTATTTGATTTTATTGATAGCTTATTCACATAGGTCATCAGTATCTGCTCAGTGGGGGGTCTTAAAGCAGACACCCCCACTGATCAGCTGTTTGCCAAAGCTCCAACGCCCACATACACAGAGAACAAGGCCAGAAGCAGGCAGCTCCATACATTGTGTAGTTGCCATATTGCTTTATTGCAGTTCAGTTGGCATTAACTTTAAGGAGAGCTGAGCTGCATTAAAGAGTTTATATAGTGAAAACATGGATAAGTAATGTGTCCAAAATATAATAATAATAATAATAATAGAAAACACCTCTCCTTACCTCCCTTGTTACCCCCCATAGCCTCTTCACATCCTGGAGCTGCAGACAATACATCACATTGCCAGTCAGCCAATCACGGGCTTCAGCGGTGTTCAGTCTTAACCA